>NW_027361932.1:18472500-18529272 GCF_039654945.1 Dendrobates tinctorius | reverse complement strand
CCCCAACCAGGAGGGCGCCGCAGAGCGCAGCCATTCCCCCCCCCCACCAGGAGGGCGCAGCAGAGCCCAGCCATAACCCCCCCAACCAGGAGGGCGCCGCAGAGCGCAGCCATACCTCCCCCCACCAGGAGGGCGCCGCAGAGCCCATCCATAACCCCCCAATCAGGAGGGCGCAGCAGAGTGCAGCCATACCCCCCCCCCAACCAGGAGGGCACAGCCATACCCCCCCAACCAGGAGGGCGCAGCAGAGCCCAGCCATAACCCCCCCAACCAGGAGGGCGCCGCAGAGCGCAGCCATACGCCCCCAACCAGGAGAGCACAGCCATACCCCCCCCAACTAGGAGGGCGCAGCAGAGCCCAGCCATAACCCCCCCAACTAGGAGGGCGCCGCAGAGCGCAGCCATACGCCCCCAACCAGGAGAGCACAGCCATACCCCCCCAACCAGGAGGGCGCAGCAGAGCCCAGCCATAACCCCCCCCCCCAACCAGGAGGGCGCCGCAGAGCCCAGCCATAACCCCCCCCCCAACCAGGAGGGGGCGCCGCAGAGCCCAGCCATAACCCCCCCCCCAACCAGGAGGGGGCGCCGCAGAGCCCAGCCATAACCCCCCCCAACCAGGAGGGGGCGCCGCAGAGCCCAGCCATAACCCCCCCCAACCAGGAGGGCGTAGCAGAGCCCAGCCATAACCCCCCCAACCAGGAGGGCGCAGCAGAGCCCAGCCATAACCCCCCCAACCAGGAGGGCGCAGCAGAGCCCAGCCATAACCCCCCCAACCAGGAGGGCGCAGCAGAGCCCAGCCATGCCCCCCCCAACCAGGAGGGCGCAGCAGAGCGCAGCCATACCCCCCCCAACCAGGAGGGCACAGCCATACCCCCCCAACCAGGAGGGCGCAGCAGAGCCCAGCCATAACCCCCCCAACCAGGAGGGCGCCGCAGAGCGCAGCCATACGCCCCCAAGCAGGAGAGCACAGCCATACCCCCCCAACCAGGAGGGCGCAGCAGAGCCCAGCCATAACCCCCCCAACCAGGAGGGCGCCGCAGAGCGCAGCCATACGCCCCCAACCAGGAGAGCACAGCCATACCCCCCCAACCAGGAGGGCGCCGCAGAGCCCAGCCATAACCCCCCCCAACCAGGAGGGGGCGCCGCAGAGCCCAGCCATAACCCCCCCCAACCAGGAGGGGGCGCCGCAGAGCCCAGCCATAACCCCCCCAACCAGGAGGGCGCAGCAGAGCCCAGCCATAACCCCCCAACCAGGAGGGCGCAGCAGAGCCCAGCCATAACCCCCCCAACCAGGAGGGCGCAGCAGAGCGCAGCCATACCCCCCCCCCCCCAACCAGGAGGGCACAGCCATACCCCCCCAACCAGGAGGGCGCAGCAGAGCCCAGCCATAACCCCCCAACCAGGAGGGCGCCGCAGAGCGCAGCCATACGCCCCCAACCAGGAGAGCCCAGCCATAACCCCCCCAACTAGGAGGGCGCCGCAGAGCGCAGCCATACGCCCCCAACCAGGAGAGCACAGCCATACCCCCCCAACCAGGAGGGCGCAGCAGAGCCCAGCCATAACCCCCCCCCAACCAGGAGGGCGCCGCAGAGCCCAGCCATAACCCCCCCCAACCAGGAGGGGGCGCCGCAGAGCCCAGCCATAACCCCCCCCAACCAGGAGGGGGCGCCGCAGAGCCCAGCCATAACCCCCCCCCAACCAGGAGGGGGCGCCGCAGAGCCCAGCCATAACCCCCCCCAACCAGGAGGGGGCGCCGCAGAGCCCAGCCATAACCCCCCCCAACCAGGAGGGGGCGCCGCAGAGCCCAGCCATAACCCCCCCCAACCAGGAGGGGGCGCCGCAGAGCCCAGCCATAACCCCCCCCAACCAGGAGGGGGCTCCGCAGAGCCCAGCCATAACCCCCCCCCCAACCAGGAGGGGGCTCCGCAGAGCCCAGCCATAACCCCCCCCAACCAGGAGGGCGTAGCAGAGCCCAGCCATAACCCCCCCCAACCAGGAGGGCGTAGCAGAGCCCAGCCATAACCCCCCCAACCAGGAGGGCGCCGCAGAGCCCAGCCATAACCCCCCAACCAGGAGGGCGCCGCAGAGCCCAGCCATAACCCCCCCAACCAGGAGGGCGCAGCAGAGCCCAGCCATAACCCCCCCAACCAGGAGGGCGCAGCAGAGCGCAGCCATACCCCCCCCCAACCAGGAGGGCACAGCCATACCCCCCCAACCAGGAGGGCGCAGCAGAGCCCAGCCATAACCCCCCCAACCAGGAGGGCGCCGCAGAGCGCAGCCATACGCCCCCAACCAGGAGAGCACAGCCATACCCCCCCAACCAGGAGGGCGCAGCAGAGCCCAGCCATAACCCCCCCAACCAGGAGGGCGCCGCAGAGCGCAGCCATACGCCCCCAACCAGGAGAGCACAGCCATACCCCCCCAACCAGGAGGGCGCCGCAGAGCCCAGCCATAACCCCCCCCCAACCAGGAGGGGGCGCCGCAGAGCCCAGCCATAACCCCCCCAACCAGGAGGGGGCGCCGCAGAGCCCAGCCATAACCCCCCCAACCAGGAGGGGGCGCCGCAGAGCCCAGCCATAACCCCCCCAACCAGGAGGGGGCGCCGCAGAGCCCAGCCATAACCCCCCCCAACCAGGAGGGGGCGCCGCAGAGCGCAGCCATAACCCCCCCCAACCAGGAGGGCGTAGCAGAGCCCAGCCATAACCCCCCCCCCCAACCAGGAGGGGGCGCCGCAGAGCCCAGCCATAACCCCCCCCAACCAGGAGGGGGCGCCGCAGAGCGCAGCCATAACCCCCCCCCCCAACCAGGAGGGCGCCGCAGAGCCCAGCCATAACCCCCCCCCCCCCAACCAGGAGGGCGCCGCAGAGCGCAGCCATTCCCCCCCCCCCCCCAACCAGGAGGGCGCAGCAGAGCCCAGCCATAACCCCCCCCCCAACCAGGAGGGCGCAGCAGAGCCCAGCCATAACCCCCCCCCCCCAACCAGGAGGGCGCAGCAGAGCCCAGCCATAACCCCCCCCCCCCCAACCAGGAGGGCGCAGCAGAGCCCAGCCATTCCCCCCCCCCCACCAGGAGGGCGCCGCAGAGCCCAGCCATAACCCCCCCCAACCAGGAGGGCGCCGCAGAGCCCAGCCATAACCCCCCCAACCAGGAGGGCGCAGCAGAGCCCAGCCATAACCCCCCCAACCAGGAGGGCGCAGCAGAGCCCAGCCATACCCCCCCCAACCAGGAGGGCGCAGCAGAGCGCAGCCATACCCCCCCCAACCAGGAGGGCACAGCCATACCCCCCCAACCAGGAGGGCGCAGCAGAGCCCAGCCATAACCCCCCCAACCAGGAGGGCGCCGCAGAGCGCAGCCATACGCCCCCAACCAGGAGAGCACAGCCATACCCCCCCAACCAGGAGGGCGCAGCAGAGCCCAGCCATAACCCCCCCAACCAGGAGGGCGCAGCAGAGCCCAGCCATAACCCCCCCCCAACCAGGAGGGCGCCGCAGAGCCCAGCCATAACCCCCCCCAACCAGGAGGGGGCGCCGCAGAGCCCAGCCATAACCCCCCCCAACCAGGAGGGGGCGCCGCAGAGCCCAGCCATAACCCCCCCCAACCAGGAGGGGGCGCCGCAGAGCCCAGCCATAACCCCCCCCAACCAGGAGGGGGCGCCGCAGAGCCCAGCCATAACCCCCCCCAACCAGGAGGGGGCGCCGCAGAGCCCAGCCATAACCCCCCCCAACCAGGAGGGGGCGCCGCAGAGCCCAGCCATAACCCCCCCCAACCAGGAGGGGGCTCCGCAGAGCCCAGCCATAACCCCCCCCCCAACCAGGAGGGGGCTCCGCAGAGCCCAGCCATAACCCCCCCCAACCAGGAGGGCGTAGCAGAGCCCAGCCATAACCCCCCCCAACCAGGAGGGCGTAGCAGAGCCCAGCCATAACCCCCCCAACCAGGAGGGCGCCGCAGAGCCCAGCCATAACCCCCCCAACCAGGAGGGCGCCGCAGAGCCCAGCCATAACCCCCCCAACCAGGAGGGCGCAGCAGAGCGCAGCCATACCCCCCCCCAACCAGGAGGGCACAGCCATACCCCCCCAACCAGGAGGGCGCAGCAGAGCCCAGCCATAACCCCCCCAACCAGGAGGGCGCCGCAGAGCGCAGCCATACGCCCCCAACCAGGAGAGCACAGCCATACCCCCCCAACCAGGAGGGCGCAGCAGAGCCCAGCCATAAACCCCCCCAACCAGGAGGGCGCCGCAGAGCGCAGCCATACGCCCCCAACCAGGAGAGCACAGCCATACCCCCCCAACCAGGAGGGCGCCGCAGAGCCCAGCCATAACCCCCCCCCCAACCAGGAGGGGGCGCCGCAGAGCCCAGCCATAACCCCCCCAACCAGGAGGGGGCGCCGCAGAGCCCAGCCATAACCCCCCCAACCAGGAGGGGGCGCCGCAGAGCCCAGCCATAACCCCCCCAAACAGGAGGGGGCGCCGCAGAGCCCAGCCATAACCCCACCAACCAGGAGGGGGCGCCGCAGAGCCCAGCCATAACCCCCCCCAACCAGGAGGGGGCGCCGCAGAGCGCAGCCATAACCCCCCCCAACCAGGAGGGCGTAGCAGAGCCCAGCCATAACCCCCCCCCCCAACCAGGAGGGGGCGCCGCAGAGCCCAGCCATAACCCCCCCCAACCAGGAGGGGGCGCCGCAGAGCGCAGCCATAACCCCCCCCCCAACCAGGAGGGCGCCGCAGAGCCCAGCCATAACCCCCCCCCCCAACCAGGAGGGCGCCGCAGAGCGCAGCCATTCCCCCCCCCCCAACCAGGAGGGCGCAGCAGAGCCCAGCCATAACCCCCCCCCCCAACCAGGAGGGCGCAGCAGAGCCCAGCCATAACCCCCCCCCCCAACCAGGAGGGCGCAGCAGAGCCCAGCCATAACCCCCCCCCCCAACCAGGAGGGCGCAGCAGAGCCCAGCCATTCCCCCCCCCCACCAGGAGGGCGCCGCAGAGCCCAGCCATTCCCCCCCCCCCACCAGGAGGGCGCCGCAGAGCCCAGCCATAACCCCCCCCCAACCAGGAGGGCGCCGCAGAGCCCAGCCATAACCCCCCCAACCAGGAGGGCGCAGCAGAGCCCAGCCATAACCCCCCCAACCAGGAGGGCGCAGCAGAGCCCAGCCATACCCCCCCCAACCAGGAGGGCGCAGCAGAGCGCAGCCATGCCCCCCCCAACCAGGAGGGCACAGCCATACCCCCCCAACCAGGAGGGCGCAGCAGAGCCCAGCCATAACCCCCCCAACCAGGAGGGCGCCGCAGAGCGCAGCCATACGCCCCCAACCAGGAGAGCACAGCCATACCCCCCCAACCAGGAGGGCGCAGCAGAGCCCAGCCATAACCCCCCCAACCAGGAGGGCGCCGCAGAGCGCAGCCATACGCCCCCAACCAGGAGAGCACAGCCATACCCCCCCAACCAGGAGGGCGCCGCAGAGCCCAGCCATAACCCCCCCCAACCAGGAGGGGGCGCCGCAGAGCCCAGCCATAACCCCCCCAACCAGGAGGGGGCGCCGCAGAGCCCAGCCATAACCCCCCCCAACCAGGAGGGGGCGCCGCAGAGCGCAGCCATAACCCCCCCAACCAGGAGGGCGTAGCAGAGCCCAGCCATAACCCCCCCAACCAGGAGGGCGTAGCAGAGCCCAGCCATAACCCCCCCAACCAGGAGGGCGTAGCAGAGCCCAGCCATAACCCCCCCAACCAGGAGGGCGCAGCAGAGCCCAGCCATAACCCCCCCAACCAGGAGGGCGCAGCAGAGCCCAGCCATAACCCCCCCAACCAGGAGGGCGCAGCAGAGCCCAGCCATAACCCCCCCAACCAGGAGGGCGCAGCAGAGCCCAGCCATAACCCCCCCAACCAGGAGGGCGCAGCAGAGCCCAGCCATAACCCCCCCAACCAGGAGGGCGCAGCAGAGCCCAGCCATACCCCCCCCCCCCCAACCAGGAGGGCACAGCCATACCCCCCCAACCAGGAGGGCGCAGCAGAGCCCAGCCATAACCCCCCCAACCAGGAGGGCGCCGCAGAGCGCAGCCATACGCCCCCAACCAGGAGAGCACAGCCATACCCCCCCAACCAGGAGGGCGCAGCAGAGCCCAGCCATAACCCCCCCAACTAGGAGGGCGCCGCAGAGCGCAGCCATACGCCCCCAACCAGGAGAGCACAGCCATACCCCCCCAACCAGGAGGGCGCCGCAGAGCCCAGCCATAACCCCCCCCAACCAGGAGGGGGCGCCGCAGAGCCCAGCCATAACCCCCCCCAACCAGGAGGGGGCGCCGCAGAGCCCAGCCATAACCCCCCCAACCAGGAGGGGGCGCCGCAGAGCCCAGCCATAACCCCCCCCAACCAGGAGGGGGCGCCGCAGAGCCCAGCCATAACCCCCCCCAACCAGGAGGGGGCGCCGCAGAGCCCAGCCATAACCCCCCCCAACCAGGAGGGGGCGCCGCAGAGCCCAGCCATAACCCCCCCCAACCAGGAGGGGGCGCCGCAGAGCCCAGCCATAACCCCCCCCAACCAGGAGGGGGCGCCGCAGAGCCCAGCCATAACTCCCCCCAACCAGGAGGGGGCGCCGCAGAGCCCAGCCATAACCCCCCCCAACCAGGAGGGGGCGCCGCAGAGCCCAGCCATAACCCCCCCCAACCAGGAGGGGGCGCCGCAGAGCCCAGCCATAACCCCCCCCAACCAGGAGGGGGCGCCGCAGAGCCCAGCCATAACCCCCCCCAACCAGGAGGGCGTAGCAGAGCCCAGCCATAACCCCCCCAACCAGGAGGGCGCAGCAGAGCGCAGCCATACCCCCCCCCAACCAGGAGGGCACAGCTATACCCCCCCAACCAGGAGGGCGCAGCAGAGCCCAGCCATAACCCCCCCAACCAGGAGGGCGCCGCAGAGCGCAGCCATACGCCCCCAACCAGGAGAGCACAGCCATACCCCCCCAACCAGGAGGGCGCCGCAGAGCGCAGCCATACGCCCCCAACCAGGAGAGCACAGCCATACCCCCCCAACCAGGAGGGCGCAGCAGAGCCCAGCCATAACCCCCCCAACCAGGAGGGCGCCGCAGAGCGCAGCCATACGCCCCCAACCAGGAGAGCACAGCCATACCCCCCCAACCAGGAGGGCGCCGCAGAGCCCAGCCATAACCCCCCCCCAACCAGGAGGGTGCGCCGCAGAGCCCAGCCATAACCCCCCCAACCAGGAGGGGGCGCCGCAGAGCCCAGCCATAACCCCCCCAACCAGGAGGGGGCGCCGCAGAGCCCAGCCATAACCCCCCCAACCAGGAGGGGGCGCCGCAGAGCCCAGCCATAACCCCCCCAACCAGGAGGGGGCGCCGCAGAGCCCAGCCATAACCCCCCCCAACCAGGAGGGCGTAGCAGAGCCCAGCCATAACCCCCCCCCCAACCAGGAGGGCGTAGCAGAGCCCAGCCATAACCCCCCCAACCAGGAGGGCGTAGCAGAGCCCAGCCATAACCCCCCCAACCAGGAGGGCGACGCAGAGCCCAGCCATAAACCCCCCCAACCAGGAGGGGGCGCCGCAGAGCCCAGCCATAAACCCCCCCAACCAGGAGGGCGTAGCAGAGCCCAGCCATAACCCCCCCAACCAGGAGGGCGTAGCAGAGCCCAGCCATAACCCCCCCAACCAGGAGGGCGTAGCAGAGCCCAGCCATAACCCCCCCAACCAGGAGGGCGTAGCAGAGCCCAGCCATAACCCCCCCCAACCAGGAGGGCGCCGCAGAGCCCAGCCATAACCCCCCCCAACCAGGAGGGCGCCGCAGAGCCCAGCCATAACCCCCCCCAACCAGGAGGGCGCAGCAGAGCCCAGCCATAACCCCCCCCCAACCAGGAGGGCGCAGCAGAGCCCAGCCATAACCCCCCCCCCCCCCCAACCAGGAGGGCGCCGCAGAGCCCAGCCATAACCCCCCCCCAACCAGGAGGGCGCCGCAGAGCGCAGCCATTCCCCCCCCCCCAACCAGGAGGGCGCAGCAGAGCCCAGCCATAACCCCCCCCCCCCCCCAACCAGGAGGGCGCAGCAGAGCCCAGCCATAACCCCCCCCCCCCAACCAGGAGGGCGCAGCAGAGCCCAGCCATTCCCCCCCCAACCAGGAGGGCGCAGCAGAGCCCAGCCATAACCCCCCCCCCCAACCAGGAGGGCGCCGCAGAGCCCAGCCATAACCCCCCCCAACCAGGAGGGCGCCGCAGAGCCCAGCCATAACCCCCCCAACCAGGAGGGTGCAGCAGAGCGCAGCCATACCCCGACCAGGAGGGCAGATAATAGACGATGGCAGCACACTCAGACTTGACGGGCAAATCTCCATAGATGGATCTGACCGGTGTAGTTCCCTGGATCTCGAGCAATGTGAACTCTCCCGGTACTGCACGTTGCCGGTTAGGTAGGACACTGAGAGCGCTCCTGGCTGCGGCCTAGCTCCTGGCCAGTGAGTCCGGGCTGCCCACTTACATCTGACTGACCAGCTTCTGCCTGAAGCCCGCGCTCCGCCAGTCGCTGTCAGGGGCCGTCACGTCCATCCCGGGTCCTGGCGCTCTCTTTCCAAGCAAGAATCGCAGCTCCACCAGCAAACCGGAAGTGTCGCAAGGCAGCGTGGGACTTTGTTCAGTAAGATGGAAAGAGCGGCGAGTACACGCCCACAGGCAGCAGAGTGGCTGGCCACGCCCCCGCACGCCGATTGGTCTCTTTTCCCGTGCTCGGCTTGTGAGTGGCAGCGCTCGGACCGGCTGTCACACCGGGCTATTCCTGTAGTGTTACGTGAGTGTCTTTTCGCAGTCCGTATCCCGGGTGACGCCATGTTTGCGGAAGTGACGCTCGTGCTCAGGTATCGGCACCACGGTGCCAGGTGAGAGCAGCTGCGGAGGGCGCCTGGGGAGGAAGCGCCGGTCACATGGACGCAGGTAGACACATCCATGGCGGCCGCTCTGATCGCCCCTGGTGCTGGAGCCCTCATCACTGCCCCATATAGTTAGGACTCCAGTGAGCGCCGCAGTGCTGCCCGTCAGGCTGTGCTGACACCAGCTGGGTGCAGTGCTGGCTGCTGCCCTGTATGGGGTCCTGTAGCCTTCATGTCCCAGGGATGGATTTACTGGGGAGACTGAGACTTTTACTTTCCCCCTTTCACTTTCACTCCCTCACCTTTCGCAGCCTCTTCAGGGACGAGCGTTCTCCTTACTGTCAGTCTGCAAGTATATAGGAGATGCTGGCTGAGGATACGAATGCTGGGCGACGTGTGCGGCCCCTGTGCCCGACCCCCAATTCGCGGGCCCCTGTGCCCTGCCCCCATCTCGCGACCCCTGTGCCCTGCCCCCATCTCGCGACCCCTGTGCCCTGCCCCCATCTCGCGGCCCCTGTGCCCTGCCCCCATCTCGCGGCCCCTGTGCCCTGCCCCCATCTCGCGGCCCCTGTGCCCTGCCCCCATCTCGCGGCCCCTGTGCCCTGCCCCCATCTCGCGGCCCCTGTGCCCTGCCCCCATCTCGCGGCCCCTGTGCCCTGCCCCCATCTCGCGGCCCCTGTGCCCCTGCCCCCACCCTGCGGCCCCTGTGCCCCTGCCCCCACCCTGCGGCCCCTGTGCCCCTGCCCCCACCCTGCGGCCCCTGTGCCCCTGCCCCCACCCTGCGGCCCCTGTGCCCGACCCCCGCCCTGCGGCCCCTGTGCCCTGCCCCCAATTCGCGGGCCCCTGTGCCCTGCCCCCATCTCGCGACCCCTGTGCCCTGCCCCCATCTCGCGGCCCCTGTGCCCTGCCCCCATCTCGCGGCCCCTGTGCCCTGCCCCCATCTCGCGGCCCCTGTGCCCTGCCCCCATCTCGCGGCCCCTGTGCCCTGCCCCCATCTCGCGGCCCCTGTGCCCTGCCCCCATCTCGCGGCCCCTGTGCCCTGCCCCCACCCTGCGGCCCCTGTGCCCCTGCCCCCCCACCCTGCGGCCCCTGTGCCCCTGCCCCCCCGCCCTGCGGCCCCTGTGCCCCTGCCCCCCCGCCCTGCGGCCCCTGTGCCCCTGCCCCCCGCCCTGCGGCCCCTGTGCCCGACCCCCGCCCTGCGGCCCCTGTGCCCGACCCCCGCCCTGCGGCCCCTGTGCCCTGCCCCCGCCCTGCGGCCCCTGTGCCCTGCCCCCGCCCTGCGGCCCCTGTGCCCTGCCCCCGCCCTGCGGCCCCTGTGCCCTGCCCCCGCCCTGCGGCCCCTGTGCCCTGCCCCCGCCCTGCGGCCCCTGTGCCCTGCCCCCAATTCGCGGGCCCCTGTGCCCTGCCCCCATCTCGCGGCCCCTGCGCCCTGCCCCCCATCTCGCGGCCCCTGCGCCCTGCCCCCCATCTCGCGGCCCCTGCGCCCCGACCCCCATCTCGCGGCCCCTGCGCCCCGACCCCCATCTCGCGGCCCCTGCGCCCCGGCCCCCGCCCTGCGGCCCCTGCGCCCCGGCCCCCGCCCTGCGGCCCCGGCCCCCGCCCTGCGGCCCCTGCGCCCCGGCCCGCGCCCCGGCCCCCGCCCTGCGGCCCCTGCGCCCCGGCCCCCGCCCTGCGGCCCCTGGGGCCCCTATGTCCGACACCCGCCCTGCGTCCCCTGTGCCCGACCCCCATCTCGCGGCCTCTGTGTCCGACACCCGCCCTGCAGCCGCCGGGCTCGCTCAGACCAGGGTATTATACCCACATGTGCTGTCCAGGTGAAAAGCAGAGATCACGCAGAGGAATGCAGTTCAATGGGACTCTTCGGATGACAGGTTTTTTTTTTTTTTTTCAAGTGGAAAAACATGTTTGTGTGAAAAAGTTTAAAAAAAATTTCAGCATTCACTATTCTCTTCCGAGTAACGGATGAGTTTCGCCCCTTCAAGTCAAAGAAAAAGAAATCAAATTCCAAACTGATCATCTGAATAGTTTCCAACACTTTAACCTAGGAAACTTTTTGATTATGTACATACAGTATTTACAGCCTCACAGCTCCCCTGAACCCCCAAACCGCCACCACGTGTTTATTTTTATGTTAATACCTGATGTGGAAACCTTGTGTGGAAAGGTTTAGGAGAAACTCAAAAGGTTTCACACGTTTGCCAGTTTTGATTAAATCAAGAAGTCGATTGATCGGAGACAAGCGTACACAACCAATGTCTGTTAGTGTACGGGCTTGTCTCAGCTCAGATGCCCAGTCACAAGTTTTGTGAAAAATAGGAATGCCTTTACATTGCCTAAGAGAAGAGCGGAAAGAAAGTATATTAATGGGAAAAATAACGAGTCATAAATGATGACTCCTGCAAAAGTTTATTATGAATTACAGGAGTCCTTGAAGATCGCTTTGTCCAATTAACTAGACTTTCAAAAACAGAAAAAGAAAGCGTAAGGCTGTGTGCCCACGTAGCGATTTTTAAGCGTTTTTGCCGCGAAAACGCTGCAAAAGCGTTTAAAAATCGTGTACAGAACGCCCCCCATGCATTCCTATGGCATTCCGCACATGCTGTGCTAATGCTGCGCTTTTTTCCGCGGCGGAATCGCATCGCGGAAAAAATCGCAGCATGCTCATTCTTTTGTGCGGAATTGCAAAGAATTGCCGCGATTCCGCACCCATAGGAATGCATGAAAATCGCTTACTTCCCGCATGTGGCTATGCCCACCATGCGGGAAGTGAAGCGTCTCATGTGCGGTTGGTACCCACGGTGTGGAGGAGAGGAGACTGTCCTCCAGGCCCTGGGTACCATACCCCTGTAAAAAAAAGAATAAAAAACAAAAAATCGGGGTATATTTACCTTCCGGCGTCCCGCGCTGCATTCCTGGCCTAAGCGTTCCCAGTAATGCCTTGCGGCAAGGCTCTGTAATGACGTAGTCTCGCGTGACTCTAGCGGTCTCGCGAGATCGCTATAGCAACGCGAGACTACGTCATCACAGGTCTCGCAAGGCATCGCTGGGAACGCTGAGGCCTGGGAATGCAGCGCGGGACGCCGGAAGGTAAATATACCCCGATTTTTTTTATTTTTTTTTAGCATTTTAACATTCTATCTTTTACTATTGATGCCGCATAGGCGGCCTCAATAGTAAAAACCTGGTCACACTTGTCAAACACTATGTTTGACGAGTGTGACCAACCTGTCAATCACTTTCCAAGCGATGCTTCAAATCGCTTGGAAAGTGCTTGAATATCGCACGCGAAAATCGCGGCAAAATCGCGATCATAATCGCGGTGAAATCGCGCGGAAAAAAACGCGTGATTTCTGGGAAGGAGTCCGGTTTTTAGTGAGCGTTTTAAAACGCAACGTGGGCACATAGCCTAACACTCAGACACCTGTATATATAGAGACAGCGTCTTGTGTTGTTGCTTTTATCATTAACACTTATAAAGCTATTATTAAAGCTATATATAGGTAGAATTTATTGTCTAAAATAATAATCCAAACTAAATATAAAATATTTGCCATAACATGCCCTTCCTAGTAAGAACTTTATATTGTATATTTGATTGCAGTAATGTCACGAGGGTGTCCCTTCCCCTTGGAGTTAGATGATCGCCTCAGGTAAAGAATTGTAGGTCTTCTTTAGAGATGGTGTGACTTGTGTCCCATATTAAATGGATTTAATGTCCTCTGGTGCTGAAGAGGTTAACTGGTCAGAAACACGAAGCTCCATTTCAGCTGCTTCTGATCTGGTCATTACCTCTTCCTATAAAACTGGTTAGACCTGGTCCCTGCCGGTGAAAGATTTGTCTTCCTGTGCTGTGTGCTAAAGCAAAGTAGTTGGAGTAGAGTTGCTGTAGTATGTGTGCGTTTATCTCCTGGTCCCTGTTTCCATTTAGTTTATTCCTCCTTGTCCCTATCCTCCTCTTTATTGTTGTTTAGTGCTTTTGTATGATAGAGGTTTTCCGTTATCCCTGTTTTGTTTACATGATATTTCTGTCCCATGCCTCATGGGGTGGGGGAGGGGATAGATTGGGTTTAACAGGAGCATAGTAAGGTCAGAGACTTGGACCTCTCTACCTTCAGGAGTCCACCCAGTTCCAGAGACAGTTTGAGGCCCTCCCATCCTTAATGAAGACCGTCACAGTGTGACAAGTTAATAGCAAAAAAAAAAAAAAACAATTTTATAAATCTGTTGGCGGTATGCTAATTAATGTCAGACTAATTAAGGGGGGTGTTGGTTTCCCCAGACTAGTGTTTCCACTATTCATGTGCTAACGTGATTTGCAAGGATCAGCATCGCCGCTGGCTCCTCGCAAACTTTGCTCTTGTGTGTGACTTTAGCCCTTTCCTGTCAATGCGCAGTGAAGCCTGGTGTATGTTCCCCAGCTTCAAAGGCTCATTGCGCACGTCTGGGGAGCACGCCTACCGTGTTCTCCTTCCAGGTGTTGTCTTGTGCTCCTCCGTGGATGGCAGATTTCGTCGTCACGGTGTGCTCCCCGGACATGGACAGCGCGCATATGAAGCCAAGTGAATAGACACCAGGCTTCATTGCACAAGGTCATGAAAGGATAAAAGTCGTGTGCACTTGTGATATTTGCAAAGAGCCGGCGGTTACGCTGTCTGTTACAAATTATATTCACATGCCTGCAATAACATTCTTAGTGGAATGACTAGTCTGGGAACCCAGCGCCCCTTAAACTAGTCTCACATAGATTAACATATCACTAATGGATTGATAAAAGTTTATTTTACCATATAGTGTAATCAAATAAACATTACAAAGGTGCTTGTTAGCAACAGCATTGATATAAGAATAAATACAGGGTGGCGGTTTGGGGGCCATGGATGAGCAGTCAGGTTCCCTTTAAATGTTGATCTATCAATATCGATACCAACACAGATGTCAAATAGCAATAAAACAATGAACCCACTCATGAAAATCGGAAAATGAATATTGTATAAAGGATTAGCACACCAAAAAATGGCACAAAACTGAATGTTTTTTTTGGACGCTTTTAATTTTCTACTTCATATCCCCAAAAAAGTTTTTACTCCACAGTGTGAATTGTAGCAACGTGGTCATTTGGCTGCCTTTATGCAATTTGAATTCTTGCGGTCACTTGCCAACTAGACTCCTGCCCTTCTCTCATTGACTCTAGTTGGGACATGTCGGCAAGTATGCGGTCATTTGACAGCGGATGCAGTGAAGTCGTGACAGTGATTGCATTGCGCACTATCACAATTGTGTAATCACATAGACTGATGGCAGACTTTT
This sequence comes from Dendrobates tinctorius, assembly GCF_039654945.1. Taxonomy (NCBI): domain Eukaryota; kingdom Metazoa; phylum Chordata; class Amphibia; order Anura; family Dendrobatidae; genus Dendrobates; species Dendrobates tinctorius. Next base: position 18,515,114 of record NW_027361932.1, on the reverse strand, counting down.
CATTTCAGTCTGGAAAACCCCTTTTAAGCTTTTATGGCGGTTATAATCTCTAATCTGTATGGCATACAATGACTTTTATTTATTCTTACAGTAAAACTGATACAGATATATCTGGAATCTAAGGTCACAGAACTGGTTTTATGTGTTTCATATGGATGAGATACTGACACAAATTCCAGATCTGGGTTCAAAATACTTCTGCAACAATGGCGGAGGATCATGAAGTTGTGAAACCTAATCATGTGTCCAAGGAGCAGCCGCTTCCACAAAACACTATATATAGGAGTACGCAGCACTCACTAACTCTTCTGAACGGTCTTGTTGGGCTCCGAAATGGAGGAATCTTATTTGACGTGGTCCTCAAGCTGGAAGGAAGATGTGTGGAGGCTCATCGCATCCTCTTGGCTGCGTCTTGTGACTATTTCAGGTATAGTAAATTTATTCTACGATGTCTGTTTTTTGCATTTGTCTTGCGTTAAAGGGGTTGTTCCAACTTGGCAAATTACTTCCAGAGAACTCATCACTATGGGTCTCACTGCTGCCGATGCCAAGATTCTGAAGTGCCCCGCTTGTATGGTGCAAGGGGAGCACAATTTATACCATCGCTCTATACATTGTCTATGGGACTGCTAGAGATGGCCAAGTGCTGTTTTTCTCATTCCATAGAATTAGTGATGAGCGAGTGTAATCATTGCTGGGGTTTTCCCGAGCATGCTCCAAGTATTTTGGCGTGCTCGGGGATTTAGTTTGTGTCGACGCAGCTGCATGATTTGCAGCTGCTAGACAGCCTGAATACAGGTGGAGATTCTCTAACAAACAAGCAATCTCTGCATGTGTTCAGGTTGTCTAGCAGCCACAAGTCATGCAGCTGCGTCGACGCAAACTAAAGGCCCCGTTACATTTAGCGATGCACCAGCGATCCCAACCACGATATGACGCGGTCAGGATCGCTGGTGCATCGCTAAATGGTCACTAGTGAGCTGCCAAACAGGCAGATCTCACTATCGATGTTCGGCGGTCGTTACTCACCTGTCAGACGCGGCGAGGGTGACGTCTTCCGCCCGCTTCCATGGCTCGCTCGTCGGCGCCAGCAGGAAGCCAACGACAAGAAATGGACCAGGCAGATCTCGCGCGATCAGCGATATCCAGCGGGGGAGCCGGTCGGAGGTGAGTGTCACATGTAGCGATATCGCTGCTGCGTCACAAAATCGGTGACGCTTTAGCGATATCGCTATGTGTAACAGACCCTTAAATCTCTGAGCATGCCAAAATGCACTGTACATTGCAGGAACCATCTGACGTGGGCCTGCAGCCTATTGCTATGTTACTCATCTGTGTTTTTCATAGATTGAACATGTGCCCATTGGCATCTATGTACATGTTCACATATGTTTTTTTTTTGTTTTGTTTTTTTTGCTGATCAACTGACTTAAAAAAAAAAAAAAGAAACTGAGAGATGGCCTACTTTGGACTGATTTGAAGAACAGTATCTTCATTCAATTGAATGGATCCATGGAAGAAAAAAATGAATCCCACATTGATGCCATTTGTGTTGCATCTGAAGTCAGTTTTTACTGTCTAATGAATAGCGGAACCTTAAAAACTTTTTTTTTTCATAAAAGAAAAAGCGATTCCATTCTGCTGGTAAAAAGGCACATGGACCAAAATACGAATTTGATACTATTCAAAATTGGTCCATTTTTCCTTTTTCTCATCTACTAGTCCAAAAATACAGTAGTCTGCAAATAAGATGTGATGGTTTCAAAGTCAGTGGTGCCGTCAAGTACTGATATGTGGAAGTAATGTGTTTTAACAGGGGGATGTTTGCAGGAGGCTTGAAAGAAAAAGATCAACATGAGGTGCAGATCCATGGGATTACTTATGATGCCATGTGCAAGATTCTGGATTTCATATACACCTCCGAACTGGAACTTGGCATTCACAATGTGCAGGAGATACTTGCAGCCGCTTGCCAGCTTCAGGTGGGCACAAAGCAAAATGGAATTGTTTTTATTAATTGTAACAAAAAGAAAATCCGGTTTTCTTCCTGTGAATTCGTAATAAGAAAATAATTTTTACAATCTTTTTACTGATGGATGATTGACCATATATTACATATAAGCTTTATCATCTCCTTATGGCTTGGAAAAATGTGATCAAACTTGTATAATAAGAATTGTGGGGTCGACAAATGAACTCTTGGACAAAATAAATGGGTTTTAATGTTTAAAGGTAAATAATGTTTAAAGAGGTAAGGATATTCTCTTATAATAGGAAGTGATATGAGTAATAATTCCATCCATAAATGGTTCGCTTTTATAAGACACCCACCTATTGGGAGAAAGTATCCTCCATACAATTAGCCATGCAGCCACAAATTGGAAAAGATCAAGTGACTTCTATAAGAGTTCGTGAAACCAAGCGCATCCACTTCTCTTATATCCTCCAACCTCTACTGGTTTAGAAAGTCGGGAGACGCCATACTACTAGTATGTCTAAGAACCATCACAGTCTTAAGTAGGATTGCTTCTATAGGCATCTTAGATGCACAAAAAAGTATCTAAAGTTCTGTGCATAATCAAAGGAGTTGTTGAAGATCAGGAAAAATTGCAAACAAGAGGATAAATAAAGGTGCTCTTATCAAGTAAACAAAACTTTAAAAACTGCCATAAAATAGTCTTTATTATCATACTAGGAAATAGTAGACGTCACGGAACAACCTATATAAATGTAAAATGACCCAGGTAATCGGGTTTAGGGAATGGCCTCTATAGTCCCTAGTTCAACCCTAAAGTACCCCTACCTGTCCGCTGAGGTTGACTCTCCAATGTGAACAATGTGGCGCCCCTGCTCAACGTTGACTGACCCTATTGGTCCTCATAAGAGGTGCTCAATTCAGGAATGGGGTCGGTCCATGTTATGCGGGGGCGCCGCATTGTTTACATTACGATGCCAACATCAGCGGACAGGTAGGGGTACTTTAGGGCTGAACTAGGGACTATAGAGCCCATTCCCTAAACCCGATTACCTGGGTTATTTTACATTTATATATGTATTCCTGTGGCGTCTACTATTTTAATGATAATTTAATAATGACTATTTTATGGGGGGTTTCTAGTTTTGTAAAATTGACTTAAAGGCAGGAAATGCTGTAAAATAACAATTACTTTTGAATCCCATTCTTCTCTAGTGCCTCTTGTCCCATGTGTTTACAGGGCTGTGTCCCATCTTTAGCATATGACCACTGCTGCCAATCACTGGGAGCAGCAGTCTTCTGCTGTCTACAGTGACATCAGGTGTGAGGCCAGTGCTTGGCTGTAACAGATGGACTATTCTTATCACCACTACTGCCCTGTAAACAAATTATTGGGCCATTCCAGATAAAGTGGCAGAAACATGGCAGCAAGTTTATAGTTCTCTAGTGATAATCTCCTGCCGCTAAACTATTGGTTATATCAAAAGTACTGCAAGCTGCCCAGTAAGTGACATGTTGCTGGAATCAGGGTCTGTCTCTACATCATGTTGATCTCCGATTAGGTGGCAAAAACCTTGCGGTAGATTCATTGCAGCTGCTGTTTGGTTTTTTTTAATGACAGCTTGCAGAATTGGGAGTGCAGCACTGGACTGGAACTCCAGATCTGTACTTCGAAAGTGTTCTTAGTTACATAACTAATACTGCTGAAAAGAAGACAAATGTCCATCAAGTTCAATTAAGTGATGGGAAAGGACACATGCACAACCACAATACATGGCCCCCACAAGAGCTCATCTTTTTTTTTTTTTCCTTAACCCAATTGTCATTTCACTTGATGAAACATTCAATGAAGAATTTTACACATTTACATTGCATTTGTTTTTGATTTTTTTCATAAAAAAGAAGTCTTGTCTCCTCCTCATGATATAGATCCATTCTATATGTAGACTGTGAATACTCTCCATCCACCATAATGCTGGTTTTTATGTTCTTCTCAGGCTTGTGATTCCTGTGTAGCAGATTTTCTGATACATCTATTCTCTGGGTTTTTTTTGTTTTCTCAGATACCTGAAGTGATCAGCTTTTGCTGTGACTTCCTCATCTCCTGTGTGGATGAGGAAAATGTTGTTGGGATGTACATGCTAGCGGAGCTATTCCACCTACACCAACTAAGTGAAGAGCTGGACACCTTTGTGCTGAAAAATTTTATTACTTTTTCCCGCACTCAAATATACAGACAACTCCCTCTGGAAAAAGTGTACTCTCTGCTTAGCAGTAACCGGCTGGAGGTAAGCGGTCAGACATTGCTCCTACTGCTTCTCCTGTCCGAGAAGTGCTAGAAGATGTGATAACTGGCACAAATCGTATTGCCGGTTACTTACATGTAGTCGTAGGCAGCACATATAGTAGTGACTATGGCTTAAAGGGAACCTGTCACCACTTTTTCTCTTTCGTCTCATTGGGGAACACAGGAACCTTGGGTGTGTGCTGCTGTCACTAGGAGGTTGACACTATGCATGAAAAAAATGTTAACTCCGCCTCTGCAGTATACACCCCTCTGACCGGCTGTAGGACAATCACTTTTGCTTAGTGTCAGCAGGAGGTGGACCGCAATGTGCGTCGTTCCTTTTCTGGTAACCACGGAGGGATACAGAGTAGATATGCTACATCTGTATTCCCACACCGGGATTATGAGTACGGCGTGTACTGCCACCCCGTATCCTCATGAATCCCGCGGGCAGAACCCTATCCCCTAACACAGGACTCGTGTTCAGGTGGCCGCTCCTGGTCCTGATATTCGTCTCCCATCACTCGCCCACCAGAGCCTGATGATCGAGAGAGACGCCCTGCAGAAAAGGTTTGGGACAGTAATCTTTTCATGCAGGTAAACCGACCCCTGTTACGGGGTAAACTGGAGGTAAGAGGCTGCAGCGTTGTATGATCTGCTCACCAGCCACTCTGGCTGAATGTGACCGCTCTAATCAGCACTCGGGCTTGCAGCCCATGGCTCTATACTTAGTTTAAGAGCCAACACTTTCAAGCACGCGGTGCAGCGCGGTTCCAACCTCCTCCCGAGGCAGCATTATAGCCCTGGGCTCCAGCCGGATCCCAGCACGGCCGACGCCAGATTCCGGCTCCCGGCAGGCTCCGCCCCCTGGCTTTCTCTTCCTGTACCAGCGCCATCTTGGTGCTCCAGGAGGCCAGAGCAGGGCCCCGCCCACAACTTCCAGGCAAGGATTTCATAAGGCTTATAAGGCAGCGGCAGGGCTGTTCACCTCACTCTCTCTCATCAGCCTTCGGGCGGCAGCTGCAGTGGGGACCCAGGTCGTGGGTATGTGAGTACTGCATTACAGGTTGCTCCCTCACTCTGCTCTCTACCCCCGACGGTCGGCACCAGGTAAAATCTGTCAGTATGCCCAAGGGAGAGCAGTCCCGCTCCTCATCCGCTTCAGTGACCTTGGTCAAATATTTTGTATGTACCAAATGCAATGTCAGGCTTCCTTCAAGTCAGTCCTCGCCACTCTGCTCAGATTGCAGCAGACCTACGGTGTCACCTACGCTGGAGAGCAGGTGCAGCCCCCCCACTTTGCCTGTCAGAGCTCCCACATTACCCCTGGAGCAGGAGGAAGCCACCTTGCCTACCGCCCAGGGGCCATCCATCGCCACGGGAGACAGCAAGTGTCCAGGATGGGCCTCTTCCTTATCTAAGCCCGTGGCCGACCTTACCAAGGTATCACAGACCTTGGTAACGGTGCTTAACAGATTGCCACTTCAGACTCCAGTGGACACAGGAGCACCAAAGGAGCCTCCTTTTGAGCCTTCTAGAGGCCATAAAAGGTTTAGACAGGACCACCAACCCAGGTCCCCTTCTCACTCCATCTCACCGCCGGAATTCCTCTGGTCGTCTGCCTCCTCCCGGTCCTCATCCCCGGAATCAGGCGAGGCATTATCAGAGACACACTCAGAGGAGGGTTCTGAGTACTGGCCAGAACAGTCCCAGGTCAAGGATATGGTTCAGGGCCTCATTGCCGCAGTCAATGAGACTTTTAACATTGGGGACACCACATCAAAACCTAATGATCAGGTTTTTTCATTTAAGCGTCATAAGTCCCCCTCTAGGGTCTTCGCCTCCCACAAGGATTTTGAGGAAGTGTTGGCCAGGGAAAGGGAAAACTCAACCAGGCGGTTTGAGAGGGAATAGTTTTGGGATTCTATATCCCTTCCCTCCAGATCTCACCGCCAACTGGACCGCCTCCCCTTCGGTGGACCCTCCAGTGTCCAAACTCGCTACCAATACAGTCCTCCCACTCGCCAGTGGGGCACCCCTAAAAGATCCCAATGATAGGAGGATAGAATCCCTGGCAAAATCCGCCTTTGAGTCAGCAGCCGCTACATTGTGTTCAGCCTTCGCCTCAGCCTGGGTAGCTAAGTCTGTTACAGAATGGTCCAAACAGCTTAGACAGGGCATATTGGCTGGGGCACCACCAGCGGAACTAGCAGAGTTAGCAGATCAAATCTCTCATGCCGGGAGGTATATGGTATCAGCAGCCCCGAATGCTGCGTCTTGCGCAGCTGAAGCATCCAGTAACATGGTAGCCGTCCGGCGGACGGGCTGGCTAAAGGCTTGGCAGGCTGATTTGTCCTCAAAGAAATCACTGACCAATCTGCCGTTTCAGGGCACCCGACTCTTTGGGTCAATGTTAGATCAAATCATTAAGGATTCAACGGGGGGTACAAGCTCCCTTCTCCCTCAGGCCAAACCTCGTCGATATGTTTTCAAATGTAGGGCTCAGCCCTTTCGCCGTACCCCAGCGACAGGCACTTATGCTCAGGGCCGCAGAGGTCGCAAGCACCGAGAGATAGTAGGAAGATATCATTTCGGGCCACCCCGTCATGGCATTCCCGCAGTTCCAACAGCAGAGCTACCGGGTCAGGGCCGGGCAGAGCCACTTCAGCCTGACGCCAGCAGGGAGTCCAACTCCCTTCTCAGTACCTCTGCCAGACTAGGAGGCCACCTTCTCCTCTTCAGAGATGTCTGGCAGAATTCAGTAGAGGATATCTGGGTAAAGGAGACAGTATCAATAGGATGCAAGATAGACTTCAACGCGCTTCCGCGAGATCGCTTATTTCTATCGCAGCCACCAAAAGACGCTGCTATGGCGCTAGGTTTTTTTGCCACAATCGACTCTCTCCTCAACGCAGGAGTAATCGTCCCTGTTCCCGAGCAGGAACGTTTTACTGGCTTTTACTCAAACCTGTTTGTGATACCAAAATAGGATGGCTCAGTTCGTCCCATGCTAGACCTCAAAAGGCTAAACAGATCGGTCCGCTTCGCCATTTCAGGATGGAATCGATTCGGTCGGTAATTACGTCTATGGAGGATCAGGAATTCCTATGTTCCATAGATATCCGGGACGCCAACCTACACGTCCCCATTTTTCATGGACATCAGAGGTTTCTGCGTTTTGCTGTCCAAAAGCAGCATTTACAGTTTGTGGCCCTGCCATTTGGGCTGGCAACAGCCCCCAGAATTTTTACAAAGATTATGGTAGCTATATTAAGGGTCAGAGGCATAATATTGGTACCATATCTCGACAATATTCTCGTCAAGGCGCCCTCCTTCGCTCAGGCCCAGGAAAATCTAGCGGTAGTTTTAAACACGCTGTCCCGGTTTGGTTGGATCATAAACAGGGAGAAATCCCACGTAATGCCAACGCCTAGAATTCTTAGGATTGGAAATCGACACCCGCCGCTCAAGGGTCTTTCTCCCAGAAAGAAAGTGGATTACCCTCCAGCAGGGAATTCGCTCTCTGTTGAAATTCCGGCTTCTATCCTTTCGCGCTGCCATGAGAGTCCTGGGAAGAATGGTGGCAGCTTCAGAGGCAATACCCTTTGCCCTGTTCCGTTCCAGGATACTGCAGAGGAACATCCTCCTTCAGTGGGATAGGTCCATCTCTTCGCTGGATCGCCCCTTCCTCCCTTCCATTCAGACCAGGGAGTCCCTCAAGTGGTGGCTTACCTCCCACCTTGTTCATCTGGGACGGCCTTTTCCCCCTGTCCACTGGCAGGTAGTAACTACAGATGCCAGTCTCCTGGGCTGGGGTGCGGTATTCCGCCACCTGACTGTCCAGGGATGATGATCGAGGCAAGAATCCTCACTATCAATCTAGAACTGAGGGCGGTCTTTCTAGCACTTCTACATTGGGAAAGATACCTCAACAACCAACCAGTCCGGATTCAAACAGACAACGCCGGCGGCGGCATACATCAATCACCAAGGGGGAACCAGAAGTCCCCGGGCACTGGCCGAGGTATCCAGAATCTTCAACTGGGCAGAAACCGCAATTTCGGCAGTTTACATTCCCGGCACAGACAACACGGCCGCCGACTTCCTCAGTCGGGAGGGGCTCGCGCCAGGGGAATGGTCCTTACACCAGGAAGTGTTCCGTCAGATATGCCAGCTATGGGGGACTCCAGATGTGGACTTCCTGGCATCGCGACAGAACAGAAGGGTGCAACAGTTTGTCTCAAGATACCGCGATCCTCTAGCAATAGGGGTCGACGTGCTGGTCTTTCCCTGGACACAGTTCAGACTCCCTTACCTGTTCCCTCCCCTTCCTCTCCTGCTCAGACTGGTAAAGAAGATCAAGGCGGAAGGGGTGCCGGTCATATTGATCGCCCCGTACTGGCCCAGGAGGGCCTGGTTCGCAGAAATTATCAATCTTCTCACTGGCACCCCCTAGAGACTCCCCGACAGACCAGATCTCCTGGCTCAAGGGCCGAGTCATTAATACAGTGATCCAGGCTAGGAAACCTTCCTCTTCCAGGGTCTATTATTGAGCCTAGAAGGCCTATTTTGGCTGGTATGAGTCTAATGACGTCACACCTATGCCCTGTTCCCTGCCATCTGTCCTAGCTTTTCTCCAGGCAGGGTTAGATGGTGGTCTGGGCCTAAGTTCCTTGAAAGGCCAGGTATCTGCTCTCTCTATTCTTTTTCAAAAAAATTTGGCCTCCCACTTACAGGTTAAGACCTTTCTGCAAGGAGTGGCACATGCGGCCCCTCCTTACAGATCCCCTGTGGCTCCATGGGATCTTAACTTGGTCTTGGAAGCCTTGACAGGTTCACCCTTTGAACCCCTACAGGAAGCTCCCATGTCTTTGTTGTCCTGGAAGGTGGTATTTCTCGTAGCCATCACCTCTATTAGGCGGGTTTCAGAATTAGCGGCATTGTCCTGTCACCCTCCATTCCTAATTATGCACCAGGACAAGGTTGTTTTGCAGCCTCCTCCTAACTTTCTTCCCAAGGTGGTATCGGCCTTCCACCTGAACGAGGATATAATCCTTCCGTCATTTTGTCCCGCTCCAACCCATCCTCTGGAGCGTTCTTTGAATAAGCTAGACCTGGTCAGGGCGATAAGGATCTATCTGGCCAGGACCACTCCCTTCAGAAAGGCGGACTCACTCTTTGTTATCCCCAATGGGGTGAGAAGAGGCCTGCCAGCCTCTAAGGCAACAATTGCCCGCTGGATCAGAATGGCAATTCTGGAAGCCTACCGGGTAAAGGACAGGGTGTCCCCTGCTGGGGTCAAGGCCCATTCAACCCGGGCGGTGGGCGCCTTCTGGGCGGTACACAACAGGGCATCAGCCATGCAGTTGTGCAAGGCTGCCACATGGTCGTCCGTGCATGCCTTTTCAAGGTTCTATAAGGTCCATACCTATTCTTAAGTGGACGCCAGCCTAGGCAGAAGAATCTTGCAGTCGGCAGTGGTGAGTTCTCCGACCTGAAGGAAGTTTCTGTCTTTTCCCACCCCAGGGACTGCTTTTGGATGTCCCACGGTTCCTGTGTCCCCCAATGAGACGAAAGAGAAAACAGGATTTTGGTTGCTTACCGTAAAATCTGTTTCTCAGTCTTCATTGGGGAACACAGCGCCCTCCCATGATTTTATTACGTGTAATGAATATATGATGACTTACATGATAATGTCTCCTCCTACTGCTTTTTCACTAACTGATTGTCCTACAGCCTGTCGGAGGGGTGTATACTGCGGAGGCGGAGTTAACTTTTTTTCATGCATAGTGTCAACCTCCTAGTGACAGCAGCACACACCCACGGTTCCTGTGTCCCCAATGAAGACTCTGAGAAACAGATTTTACGGTAAGCAACGAAAATCCTGTTTTTTTTGCCTACCAGCTAAAAACATCAGTTAATTTGGTGTCAGCTATGTGTTCCACAACAACTTCTGAAACCGCCTGATTCTCCATGTATCACCCATAAAAACCTTTTTTATTTATCCTGCGTTGTATGATTGTTTGTTCCGGTCCGATGGGCGTTGCCTCTGTTCCCTCACTTCACCCCTCCTCGGCTTGGTGTACGCATTCTTTGCCGTGAATATCGGAGATCGCGCACAGATTTTGCGCTTTCGCATTGAAATGGTATCTCAGCGCGTGCGCAGTATGCTTTGCCCAACTGCGGGCAAGGCAGAAAAGCAGTAGTGTTGTGAATTCGCTTTCTGGCCTACCTCTGGTTACTAGTGAAGGTAGTGGAGCTGGTTGTATTGACAGAGGGGTCGCGAGTTCTCTTTCCGGGCTCCCTCTGGTGGTTACTGGAGTTAATGGAGCTGATCTAATTAACAGAGTCCTGCCACCTGATAATGAGGAGGATGACTGGAGATCTGGAGTTTCTGACTGGATTTAAGACAGCTGACTCCCTCTATCCCTGCTGGTGATTTTTTTTCCTGCCTCCTGAGGTCCTAGTTTCCAGCTCAGTCCCTGCATGCTCAGCTAAGTGTTCTTTTGCTAATGTTCACATTTGACCTGGTTTTGTCTATTTTAGTTTTGTGTGTTCAGCCAGCTCTGGCTGGGGCTGTGCTGAATTTCCATCCTTATGTTACTGCTTGTGCCAGTTTGTTTTTGTCCCTTATTAGATTGGCCTCTTTTTACTCTGCTTCCAGAATATACCAGAGTGCTGATATAGTGGGCGATGTCTAGTGACTTCAGTATTTTCTATCAGACGTGTTGGGCATTTTTTTGCAGGGTTTTTCGCGTGATTGCAGACAGTCTTTCCTGTCGTGTCCTGTCTAGTTAGTGTGGGCCCCATCGTTTGCTCAGTCTATTTTCCTACCTGCATTTGTGTTTTCATCTTGTCTCACCGACAATATGTTTGGGGGCTATATATTGCTTTGGGGTCTGCTCTGGGGCAGTTTAGATTTCCCCTTTCTTGCTTTAGGCTTATTTAGTTCTCCGGCTGTGTCGAGGCGTCTAGGATCATCGTAGGTACGCTCCACAGCTACTGCTAGTTGTGTGGATAGGATCAGGGGTCTGCAATCCGCTTAGTTACCAACCTCTCTGGTTTTCTGTGGCTTAGCTTGGTCTTTCTTTCCTCCTCGGTGACCCAATCATAACAGAATCACCAGCCTAAACCGCAGATTCTAGGGTACTCAAAAGCAGGAGAGAATTGTAACGAAAAATCAAAAAAGTGTCAGATTTTTTTTTTTTTGTAATATATATTTTTTCCTCTTTTTCTCTGGGGCTGTAGGAGGATTTTTTCCTTAATGGAGATTAAGCAATTGTCTCATCGTGTTGAGCAGCTCGCTGCTGAAGTGCGGGGAATTTCCGCCTGTCTTGCTCAATCATCTGCTGTTGAACCAGAAATTCCTACTCCTGATGTGTTTTCTGGGGATCGGTCTAAATTTTTGAATTTTAAGAATTGTAAACTATTTCTTGCCTTGAAGCCTAACTCATCGGGGAGCTCTGTGCAGCAGGTTAAAATTGTCATCTCCTTGCTGCGCGGCGATCTCCAGGATTGGGCTTTTTCTCTGACACCTGGAGATCCTATTCTGACTAACGTGGACACATTTTTTCAAGCCTTGGGGTTGTTGTATGATGGACCTAATGCTATTGATCAAGCTGAGAAAACCCTATTGGCATTGAACCAGGGTCAGGATTCTGCAGAGTTATACTGTCAAAAATTCCAAAAGTGGGCGGTCCTTACTACATGGAATGACGGTGCCTTAGCAGCGCTCTTTCGGAAGGGTTTGGCAAAAACCGTAAAAGATGTTATGGTGGGATTTCCTGTTCCCTTTGGTCTTGATGATTCTGTGTCGTTAGCCATTCAAGTTGATCGGCGTTTACGTGAGCGTAAGACTACACTAGAGGCGTTGCCGCCTTTTGCATGAACGTCTGAACCCATGCAATGTGATGGGGTTTTGTCTAGGGCGCAACGTCAGGACTTTAGAAGGCGTAATAAGCTGTGTTTTTTCTGTGGAGACATCTCTCATACTATTTCTGTCTGCCCTAAACGAGAAAAAAGTTTTGCGCACACATTTGCTGAGGGAAGTGTACAACCTAACTTCCTTTTGGCAATTACTGTGATCTGCTCCTTGTCTACATTTTCCGCTAAGGCTTTTATAGATTCAGGAGCAGCTTTGAATCTGATGGATTTAGACTTTTATAAACGTTGTGGTTTTCCCTTGATACCCCTGCGGACTCCTATCCCTTTGAGGGGTATTGATGCTACTCCTTTGGCGGAGAATAAACCCCAGTTTTGGACCCAGGTGATAATGCGGGTCGCCCCGGACCACCAAGAAAATTGTAAATTTTTGGTGTTGCACAATTTGCATGATACTGGGTTTTCTCTGGTTGCAAACTCATAATCCTGTTTTGGATTGGAAATCTGTAGTGAGTTGGGGTTGTCAGTGTGTTCTTAGTGACGCTCCACGGCTACTGCTAGTTGTGTGGATAGGATCAGGAGTCTGCAATCCGCTTAGTTACCAACCTCTCTGGTTTTCTGTGGCTTAGCTTGGTCTTGCTTTCCTCCTCGGTGACCCAATCATAACACAGTAGTACACATGCGCCTTGGTTTTGTGTTCCAAGCCTCTCCCTGCACGCTCACATGGCGCACGCGCCCGAACCCCAGTCACATAGGCATTTCTGCGCATGCGCCGCTACCCCAGTGTCTCAAACCTCGATTTGGCTGCTTTACTGCGCACGGTCGCTCTCCCTCCCTCCTCATATCCAGCACATAGCTTCATATGGTATTTAAACCACACTGCCACCAATGATTATACATGGCACCACAGAAGGCGTAGGACACACATGCACTATTGCTTTTCGGCTTTGCCCGCAGTTGGGCAAAGCATACTGCGCACACGCTGAGATACCATTTCAATGCACACGCGCAAAATTTGTACACGATCTCCGATATTCATGGCAAAGAATGCATACAGCAAGCCGAGGAGGGGTGGAGTGAGGAACAGAGGCCACATCCATCGGACCGGACCGAACATATTACCATACAGCGCGGGACAAATAAAAAGGTTTTTATGGGTGATACATGGGGAGTCTGGGTTTCAGAAGTAGTTGTGAAATGTATAGCTGACACCTAATTAACTGATGTTTTTATCTAGTAGGCAAAAAAAAGCGGTGACAGGTTCCCATTAAGTTACGTTGGGGGTTTGAGCAAAGTAATAACCTCACTGATGGTATTGATGCGTAAGTGTATTATAATAGTAGCTGTGAGAAGAGGAGAGTCATACAATGAAGGATTTAAGGTGAATTTGCCATTACATCTACAGCCCATAAATTGTCCCATTAGTTTTATACAGGTTGATAGTAGGTTTCCAAAGTCATTTTAAGCATAAAGAACCCAAAAAAAATTATAAAGTAGGTTGTTCTACTGGTAAAGACATGGACGGATCCTGTCTGTTGCTCCAAGTTTGATTATGTCTCCAAGCTTGGCTATGTCAGTGGAAGCTAGTCATCGCAAGGTGCACTGGTCTCTGCTCTCTGTGCATGTCCTAGCCAGGCCTACCTGACCCTGGAGGAGCCTTGGACCACCCACAAGACTCTTCAGAGCTAGCATCTCTTATTTATTTTCCTTTTGCCTTCAAGGTACATTTCATAAAGTGACGCCTATTTTACTATCCGGCATAACACTGTGGTGGCTGTATAAGTAATGATGGTTCCCATTCAACCAATATTGATAGCTTGAATAACTAACTGGTACTGACATACTGATCCCATGCACTGCATTACATCTGTTTTCAGGTAGGCTCTGAAAATGAGGTGTATGAGGGGGCTTTGCTTTATCATTACACGGCACAGCAAGTGGAAACCGACCAGGTGAGCCTGTCTGAGTCTCCAAAGTTATTAGAAACTGTTCGTTTTCCCTTGATGGAGTTCCCAGTGCTACAAAGGTTACATGACAAGTTGGGGCCATGTCCCCTCAAAGTGACGGTATCCAATGCATTGGAGTATCACAAGAATGAAATCATGCAACCAGTCCTACAGGGGCCCCACACACAACTGCGTTCTGAGTTCAAATGTGTAGTGGGCTTCGGAGGCATGTATTCTACCCCCTATACGGTACTCAGCGATCAAGCCAAATATCTGAGTCCTTTGATGACTGGGGAATGGAAACCGCTAACTGCTCCTCAGGCACCTCGAATGTCTAACCAAGGCATTGCTGTATTCAATAACTTTGTCTATTTGATTGGGGGAGACAACAACGTGAGAGGGTACCGTGCCGAAGCGAGATGCTGGAGGTGAGGGTATATTTAATTTTTCAATTCGGCCTCTTATATGATCAGTATTTTTCTGTATATACATTAACTTTAATCATTTTTTGTTACTCCTTATATTATTAACCATGTGTAGAATTAGCAAGATTACCCTAATTTTATACCCTTACCAGGTCCTAGCTTAATTATATATAATGTGCGTGTGTGTGTTTATTGATCGATATATGACACAGCTGCAATTTATAGCAGAACAGTAAAAGGAGAATTTCCTTTTGACATTGCCAGTTTGCCAATACCTGTTGTTACTAATTAGTAGCAAGAGAGTTCTTAAGTTAAGGTAATGGCTTTAGCTGTATACTTAGAGTTGTTCTCATGTTATGAGATTTGTGTAGTTAGCATAACTTTTTTTTTTTCTGTTTTCTATTGTTCTTCTACTATGATTTAACTTGCATAGTGTAAAGGATTTTTGCAAGGAGACTGACCACTAGAGCATAGTCCAGTATGTGCAGTAGATGCATTCCAGACTGATGAGTTAACTCATGACATCCCAGCCACCTCTTTTCAGCCTATTATTTTCTATAGAATAGTTAGTGCTGCTCCCCCCCCCCCCGTCAGCTCCTGATATAACACTGCTGTAAGTCCTCCAAAATCACAGGCTCTCTGCTGAGCCCTGCCTTTGTTCAAAGACTCTTTTTACCTATAAATTTCCATATAGAGGCAACTACGTAAACTTTTGAGCAAACATACAGTCAGACCTGAATGTGTCAGCTCTTCAGAAGGGCAATGCTGCTGACACCAGAACGGTAACTTGAGGAGGAGTGCATGAGCTCCAGCAACAAAGAAGTGAGGAGACTGGGGAACTGTGCACTCCTGAAGACACATGTTGAGGCTAATTCTTTTAATTATATTTCTTTATTAAAATCTTTAATTCTAGAGTTTATAGTATTGCTCTTTTATGAAATGTCAGACCTCTTTTGGCTGGCTGCGGATCCATGTAAGCAATGCAACCACAGCGAAGCGTGTACGCTGCTTCAGTTGCACATTGTAAGGAGTTCCGCTCCATGTAGTGGCCACGTTTTTCTTTTAATGTTATACTTTTATTTGTAGCATGTATACTTTTTCTAATGTCGAATCTTACAGCAATATATTTTACTTTGAGTTTCTTGTTTTTTTTCTGCAAACCTGAAATATATTTTCTTCAAAGATATGATCCGCGGCACAACCGCTGGTTCCAAATCCAGTCCATGCAGCAGCCTCGCGCTGACCTAGCAGTCTGTGTTTTGGGGAAATTTATATATGCAGTCGCAGGAAGAGATTACCACGAAGAGCTTAAGGAGGTGGAAAGGTATGATCCTAGCACCAACACATGGGAATTCGTGGCATCACTTCAGAAACAGGCAAGGAAATTTTTTTTTTTTTTTTTTTTTTTTTTTTTTTTTTTCAGCTTTCTGGTAAACATTAATGGGCTGCCTGTCTACATCAAGCATAACATAGAGAGCCTCCATATTGCACCCAGCATTGATCTTGAGCAGTGTTATTTCAGACCACTGATGAACCGGTCTGGTCACATGTCCATCCATCAGTGGCAGTCTTCCATACTGCTGTAACTCGGGGACAGCACTTCTGACGTGAGGACATCAGCACTACTCTGAGAAGTACCTTATATTAGACCCCTATCCCACTCCTGCGCAGATGCCTTATATCTGCCCTGCTGAGGGCAGAGTAAAGTAATGTAATGCGCATGCGTCAGGAAAGGCCAGAGAGCTTGATGACCCTGAAGTTGTGCCAGCGCATGCATACTGCAGTACTTTGCTCTGCCCACGGCATGGCAGAATTGGTGCGCCTGCGCAAGAGCACGATTGGGGGACACTGCGTGGATGACGTAGAATGCTTGATCCATATGAAGCAGGGAAGGACTACGGTGATGGTATGAAGAGAGGAAGTGCTGGATCAAGACCAGAGACGCCCATCAGACCTCACCGTATGAGGGACATATATACAAAAGAGGCCTTAAAGAGGTTTTCCACTTTTAATTTGACCCCATGTCACATGTCCTAACACTTCCTGTCAGATTTCTAATATACTTCTATTACCTGCCCTGCTCCTGTAAGCTCACCTCTATGTGGTTGATGTAGCCCTGCGTTGTGATTCTGGCTCTGCTACTTAGTCTGGATACCAGAATCATCGGATGAATTGTACAGCGCACGTCATTGGTGGGAGCTGGGCTACCTCCAATACATCAGCAGTGTACAGGCAGAGGAGGAGCGTGAAGTCTCTTATCATACATGCTCAGATTGCTGTCACTCACAGAGGTAGCCCAGCCCCCACCAATGACGCACTGCTTGGTAAGTTCGATTCCGGTTTCAGACCGGAGGTCGCAGAGCCAGAATCATAACAGAAAACTAGATGGTCCACGTAGAGATGAGCTTCCAGGAGCAGGGCATTAATGGTGTAATAGAGAATTGTGAAGAGTTAGGATATATGAAATGGGGTGGAATTAGTAGTGGAAAAGCTTTTTTAAGACCACTTTCAGTATTTTGGTCAGTATTTTACCTCAGTATTTGTAAGCCAAAACCAGGAGAGGAACAGTCTGAGGAAAAGTATAATAGAAACACGTCACCACTTCTGTATTTATCTCCCACTCTTGATTTTGGCTTACAGATACTGATGTAAAATACTGACCCAATACTGAATGTGTGAACGTGGCCTTAAGGGAACCTACAGACAGTGTCAGGTTGGTGTTAGACTGATTGAAATGATACCTGGGTGATGAAATCCGTCTTGTGTTTGTTGTTTAATCTTTTCTCAGTTAATGATATGCTCGTGCTCCGGGGCGGGCTTGTGGGGGGGGGCTTTCTGTGGTGCTCTGCTTACATATTTATCTAACAAATCAAAAGGGGAAGCTAGGTGCCATAAAAATGCTAAATTTTATTGAGAAAATTTTAAGACAAATAAAAGGTCATGAAGCAGGGACAAAATATGCAAAAAGGCCACCCATTTGTGGTAATGATTATGGCAGAGAAATCCAATTCCATACATTAACCCCTTTCTGATATCAGACGTACTATCCCGTCCATGGGTCCCGGGCCCCTATGCCCATGGACGGGATAGTACGTCTAGCGCGATCAGCGGCGCCCACGTGCTGAGCGCCGCTGAGCGCGGCCGGGTGTCAGCTGATTATCACAGCTGACACCCGGCACAATGTGTCAGGGGCGGTCACGGACCGCCCCCAACACGTCAACCCCTTGTACACCGCGATCAAACACTATTGCGGTGTACTGGGGGTTAAAGGGAAGCATCGGCAGGGAGGGGGCTCCCTCCGTGCTTCACTGAGCCCCCCACGGCAGCGCAATGTGCAGCGCTGCTGCGGGGGACTCATTCCCTACAGGCCCCCGGATCCAAGATGGCGACGGGGGCCTTCGGGGGCCTGTAGGGAGCTGACTTCCTCACTGCCTGCAAAGCGCAGGCATGAAGGAGTCTGCAGAACTGCCTGTGACAGATTGCTGATCTGTCACAGTGATCTGTGATGTGACAGATCAGCGATCTGTCACAGGACAGTGATGTCCCACCTGGGACTATGTAATAAAGTTAAAAAAAAAAAAAAAAGTGTAAAAATTTTAAAAAAATCGCTAAATAAATTAGTAAAAAAAAAAAAAAAAAAAAGAATATTCCCCAATAAATTCATTTTTTGAAAATAAAAAAAAAAACAATAAAAGTACACATATTTGGTATCGCCGCGTCCGTAGCGACCCGCCCTATAAAACTGTCCCATTAGTTAACCCATTTAGCGAACCCCTTAAAAAATAAAAATAAAAAACGAAGCAAAAAATAATGATTTATTATCATACCGCCAAACAAAAAGTGCAATAACGCGCGATCAAAAAGACGCATATAAACATCCATGGTACCGCTGAAAACGTCATCTTGTCCCGCAAAAAACGAGCCGCCATACAGCATCATCCGCAAAAACATAAAAAGTTATAGCTCGCAGAATAAAGCGATGCAAAAATAATTATTTTTTATATAAAATTGTTTTCGTTGCAAAAAACCGACAAAACATAAAAAAACGACCTAAATGAGGTATCGCTGTAACCGTACCGACCCGAAGAATAAAACCGCTTTATCAATTTTACCGCACGCGGAACGGTGTAAACGCACCCCCCCAAAAGAAATTCATGAAACGCTGGTTTTTGTTCATTCTGCGTCCCAAAAATCGGAATAAAAAGCGATCAAAAAATGTCACGTGCCCGAAAATGGTACCAATAAAAACGTCAACTCGTCCCGCAAAGAATAAGACCTCACATGACTCGGTGGGTCAAAATACAGAAAAATTATAGCTCTCAATATGTGGTGATGCAAAAACAATTTTTACAATAAAAAGCGTCTTTTAGCGTGCGACAGCCGCCAAACATAAAAACCGCCATAAATAGTAAATCAAACCCCCCGTTATCACCCCCTTAGTTAGGGAAAAATAACAAAATAAAAAAAGTATTTATTTCCATTTTCCAGTTAGGGCTAGGGTTAGGGCTCAGATTAGGGTTAGGGGTGTGTTGGGGTTAGGGTTGGAGTTATAATTGGGGGGGTTTCCACTGTTTGGGCACATCAGGGGCTCTCCAAATGCAACATGGCGTCTGATCTCAATTCCAGCCAATTCTGCGTTGAAAAAGTCAAATGGTGCTCCTTCCCTTCCAAGCTCTGCCATGCGCCCAAACAGTGTTTTACCCCCACATATAGGGTATCAGCATACTCAGGACAAATTGCAAAACAACTTTTGGGGTCCAATTTCTCCTGTTACCCTTAGGAAAATAAAAAATTGGGGGCAAAAATATCATTTTTGTGGAAAAAAAATGATTTTTTTATTTTCACGCCCAGGTGTTATAAACTTCTGTGAAGCACTTGGGGGTTCAAAGTGCTCACCACACATCTAGATGAGTTCCGTGGGGGGTCTAGTTTCCAAAATGGGGTCACTTGTGGGGAGTTTCAATAGTTTAGGTACATCAGGGGCTCTCCAAACGCACATGACACCCGCAGACCAATCCATCAAAGTCTGCATTCCAAAAAGTCACTACTTCCCTTCCGAGCCCCGACGTGTGCCCATACAGTAGTTTTCTCCCACATATGAGGTATCCGCGTACTCAGGACAAATTGGACAACAACTTTTGGGGTCCAATTTCTCCTTGTACCCTTGGGAAAATGAAAAAATTGGTGACTAAAAGATCATGTTTGTGGAAAAAATATACGATTTTTTTATTTTCACGCCCGGGCGTTATAAACTTCTGTGAAGCACTGTGGGGTTCAAAGTGCTCACCACACATCTAGATAAGTTCCTTGGGGGGTCTAGTTTCCAAAATGGGGTCACTTGGGGGGGGTTTCCACTGTTTAGGTACATCAGGGGCTCTCCTAACGCGACATGGCGTCCGATCTGAATTCCAGACAATTTTGCATTGAAAAAGTCAAACGGCGCTCCTTCCCTGCTGAGGTCTGCCATGCGCCGAAACAGTGGTTCCCCCCCACATATCAGGTATCAGCGTACTCAGGACAAATTGCACAATAACTTTTGCAGTCCAATTTCTCCTGTTACCCTTGGTAAAATAAAAAAAAATTGAACCTGAAGTATTTTTTTAGTGAACAAAAGATAAATGTTCATTTTTTTTTTTTTCTAAATATTCAAAAAATTCCTGTGACGCACCTAAAGGGTTAATAAACTTCTTGAATGTGGTTTTGAGCACCTTAAGGGGTGCAGTTTTTAGAATGGTGTCACTTTTGGGTATTTTCTATCATATAGACCCCTCAAAGTGGCTTCAAATGTGATCTGTAAAAATAAAATGGTGTTGCAAAAATGAGAAATCGCTGGTCAATTTTTAAACCTTATAACTTCCTAACAAAAAAAATTTTGGTTTCAAAATTGTGCTGATGTAAAGTAAACATGTGGGAAATGTTACTTATTAAGTTTTTTGTGTGCCGTATCTCTGTGATTTAAGGGCATAAAAATTCAAAGTTGGAAAATTGCGAAATTTTCAAAATTTTTGCCAAATTTCCGTTTTTTTCACAAATAAACGCAAGTTATTTGAATGAAATTTTACCACTAGCATGAAGTATAATATGTCACGAGAAAACAGTGTCAGAATCACCGGGATCCATGGAAGCGTTCCTCATAAAGGGACAGTGGTCAGAATTGTAAAAATTGGCCCGGTCAGGAACGTGCAAACCACCCTTGGGGGTGAAGGGGTTAAATAGGCCTAAAATGGGAAAATTACCATATGTGTAAAAGGAGTTGAAACCAACTTCCTGAAATGAGTATAGTGTCATGGTATGCCTAGGTTACTTTAGGCAAAAACCCCGGGACCCCTGCGATGTCCCTCAGACTAGGGGAACCCTGTCTGTCCCTCTACCCAGGGTTTACACTGAAGGTGTGCCTGCCTGAGCCTCCACCCTGTCCCTGTCTCCTGTCCAGCCCTAAGCTGAACCCACCACCCTCTACCCAGTGAGGGGACCAGACACCAGGCCCCACAAATACGTATGGACAGGGGTAAAAGAAACACCACACAGTTAATACACAAGGGAATACAATAATGTGCAAGGGCAACCAAATATATATATAACAGATTGGAGAAAGAACCACTGAGGGATATACTGCACCAGATATCAGACGCTCCAACACCACCACTGCTGACCGGTATTGCTAGCACTAGGCTAAAGCTATAGTCGGCGACGCCCATAGTCAGGACGAACTATTTAAAGACCAAGGGCGTGGCCCAGCCCTCAGCCAGCATGACAACCTGGTTAACCCTATCCCGACTGGAACAGAATACCCAACAGGGTATTACCGCTGTCTGCCGGACACCCTGGTGTGAACAGTGTCCGACATGACAGTACCCCGCCTTCTACGAGGGACCTCCGGAACCTCACCATGTCGAGGACCTGGCTTGTCCGGATGGCGACGATGGAACATAGTAACCAGTCGATCAGCATGAATGTCAGAGGCCGGCACCCATGTCCTCTCCTCAGGACCATAGCCACGCCAGTGGACCAGGTACTGTAGAGTGCGACGCACAACCCTAGAGTCCACCACTTTGGACACCTCAAATTCCAACGCGCCATCCACCAAGACGGGAGGTGGTGGCCCGGGGGAACCATCCACCAAACCCACGACCTTCTTTAGCAATGCTTTGTGAAATACATTATGAATCTTATACACAGCCGGCAACTCCAAACGAAATGCCACGGGGTTGATCACTGCGGAGATTCTAAATGGGCCAATGAGCCTGGGACCCAACTTAAGTGACGGTATCTTGAGCTTAATGTTCCTAGTAGATAACCACACCCAATCACCCACACACAGGTCCGGACCTGGCACACATCTGCAGTCAGCCACCCGTTTGTACCTGGAACCCACCTTCAACAAGCGCTGCTTGACTCTCCTCCAAACAGACGACAATTGAGCTCCCAACTGGTCCTCCTCAGGGACGCCAACTGAGCACCCCTGGCGCAAGGTGCAAAATTGAGGATGTTGACCATACACACAAAAAAAAGGAGATTCCTCAGATGATTCCTGGCAATGGTTGTTTATTGCGAATTCTGCTAGAGGAAGAAACGCTGACCACTCTTCCTGATTGTCGGAAATAAAGCAGCGCAAGTATTGCTCCAGGTTTTGGTTCATCCGCTCAGTCTGTCCATTCGACTGAGGGTGGAAAGCCGATGAATGAGATAATTTGATTCCAAGGCGAGAACAAAAAGCTCTCCAAAACTTTGCCACAAACTGCGTACCTCGATCAGACACAATGTCAGACGGGACACCATGAAGTCTGACCACCTCGCGAATAAATATCTGAGCAAGAGTCTTAGCATTGGGCAAAGACGGTAAAGCAACGAAATGTGACATTTTGGAGAACCTATCAACAATTACCAAAATGACAGAGTTCCCTGCCGAGGCGGGCAAGTCAGTAATAAAATCCATGGAAATCTCAGTCCATGGCTTACTGGGCACCCCGAGAGGCTGCAAGCTACCAGCGGGACGGGAATGAGGAGTCTTGGCCCGTGCGCACGTGGTACAGGCAGCCACATATGAGGCCACATCCTGCCGGATTTTAGGCCACCAAAAACGACGCGATACCAGTTCCAGAGTGCTCTTAAACCCTGGATGACCTGCCAGTACCGTGTCGTGATGTTCGCCCAACACTCTAGAGCGTAGATGTAGCGGCACAAAAGATTTATTAGCAGGCAACCCCGGCGGTACCACCTCCTGAGCCTCCGCAATCTCTGCCTCAATCTCTGTCGTGATGGCAGATACCACCACACCCTTTTGGAGAATAGGCACTGGCTCTTCACATAACTCTCCACCAGGAAAACACCTGGATAAAGCGTCTGCCTTAACATTCTTCGACCCAGGTCGATAGGTAACAATGAAGTTGAACCGGGTGAAGAATAATGCCCAGCGAGCCTGTCTGGAGGACAGGCGCTTAGCAGATTCTAAATAAAGCAAATTCTTATGGTCGGTTATCACAGTAATCTGATGAACAGCCCCCTCCAAGAAGTGTCGCCACTCCTCAAATGCCAATTTGATGGCCAATAGTTCCCTGTTGCCAATATCATAATTACGCTCCGCAGGCGACAGCTTCTTGGAGAAGAAGGCACACGGATGCAACTTGGCCCAAGAAGGGCCCTGAGACAGTACAGCCCCCACTCCAACCTCCGACGCATCCACATCCACGACAAACGGTAAGGAGACATCGGGCTGCACCAGAATGGGCGCTGAGGCAAAACTATTCTTGAGGAATTCAAACGCCTATACCGCAGGCTCAGACCAGTCAGAAAAGTCGGTACCCTTCTTAGTCATGTCAGTCAGTGGTTTGGCAATCATAGAGAAGTTCTTAATAAATTTCCTATAGTAATTGGAGAAGCCAAGAAATCGCTGAAGCGCCTTAAGATTATCAGGCCGATCCCAATGTAGTACCGCCTGCACCTTTGCGGTGTCCATCTTAAAACCTGAGGCGGAGATTATATAACCCAAGAACGGTAGCTCCTGTACGAAAAACACACATTTTTCAAGCTTGACATAGAGCCTGTTCTCTCTGAGCAACTGCAGAACCTGTCTAACATGCTCTATATGTGTATCATGGTCGCGAGAGAAAATGAGGATGTCGTCAAGATAAATTATAACGAACCTCCCCAACAACTGAGAGAAGACATTATTAATGAAGTGTTGAAAGACCGCCGGTGCCATAGTCAACCCAAACGGCATTACCAAACTCTCAAAGTGACCCTCAGGGGTATTGAACGCTGTCTTCCACTCATCCCCCTGACGGACTCTTATAAGATTGTACGCCCCCCTGAGGTCCAGTTTGGAGAACCACCTGGCACCAACCACTTGGTTGAATAAATCGGGTATAAGTGGCATAGGGTAAGGATCACGGACCGTAATCTGGTTGAGTTCTCTGAAATCCAGACATGGGCGTAAACCGCCATCCTTCTTTTTAACAAAGAAGAAGCCAGCAGCCAGAGGAGAAGAGGAAGGTCTAATATGACCCTTGCTCAGGCTATCCGCAATGTATTCCTTGAGAGCTAGCCTCTCGGGACCTGAGATATTAAACATTCTAGCTTTAGGTAACTTGGCCCCTGGTTTCAACCTAATAGCACAGTCATAGGGGCGATGCGGTGGTAGTTCCGAACAACCCTTCTCAGAAAATACATCCGCATAATCCAGCAACGGCTCCGGGATACTGGGGGTCAAAGCGGAAATACATGTAGCCAGGCACCTCTCCTGACACTCCCTGCTCCACTGAATTATGTCCTGGGTCTTCCAATCAATAACAGGATTATGCATTGACAACCATGGAAAGCCCAGAACCATCTGAGCCGGTAAGTTACTAAGCACCTTACAAGTTACCCGCTCTGAGTGTAATACTCCGATGTGGAGTTGTATATCCAACACACACTCTGTGATCTCCCCTTGAGACAACGGGGAAGCATTGATGGTAACCACCCGGATGGGGTTCGGCAATTTCTCCACCGGAAATCCCGCTGTATGCGCGAACCTCTCATCAATGAGATTGGCAGCTGAGCCACTATCAATAAATACTGTAATAGAGAGCATTTGCCCCCCAAGTACCACCCTAGCAGGGAGTATACACTGGGAAACCATGATGGAGGATACACAGGCTCAGACTAGACTCCTCCAAACCCTCTGAGCCTATCAGTTTTCCGCCGGCGCGCCCTTCTTAGGTACCAGGGGGCAAGCGTTAATAAAATGTCTTCCTTTGCCACAAAAAAACAGAGCCCCTGCCTTCTGTGCCAAGGACGTTTAGGCTTGTTACTCGGTGACTGCTATACCAGCGATCTGCATGGGTTCCACGGATTCACCCGCGGCAACCTCACCGACCACTCCCCCACCTCCCGGAGGCAACGAAACCAGCGCCCCCTGACGGAGACGTCGGTCTATGCGTACTACAAGTACCATCGCAGCCTCCAGAGAGGCGGGAGTCTCGTACATTAGGAGAGTCTGTTTAACCCTTCCAGAAACCCCATGCAAAAATTGACTTCTAAGCGCAGGGTCATTCCACTGCGTGTCCACCGCCCAGCGCCGGAATTCCGTGCAGTAATCCTCAGCTGGTCGATCACCCTGTAGCAGTGAGCGTATCTTAGACTCTGCTAAGTTTAATCTATCCGGATCGTCATAGATCAAACCCAGAGCAGAAAAAAAAAATCTACAGATTCAAATGCCGGTGAGTCTGAAGGGAGTGAAAAGGCCCAGGCCTGTGGGTCACCACTCAGCAAAGAAATCACCAAGCCCACGCGTTGAGCCTCATTACCTGAGGAATGTGGACGCATACGGAAATACAATTTGCATGATTCACGAAACACCGTGAACTTACCACGATCACCAGCAAATCGTTCAGGAAGGGGAAACTTGGGCTCAGCTGCCCTGGCTGCAGCCTCAGCAGGTACTGCAGGAGCTGACAGGCCTTGTTGCTGGACCGCCCCCCTGAGTTCAGTGACCTGTATGGATAGAGCCTCCAGCTGCTTGGTTAGGGAAAGTATAGGATCCATAGTAAGTAACCCCTATATTCCCTATCTATACCTTTTTTTTTTTTTTCTCTCACTTTATTATTTGGGCTGACTATAATGTCATGGTATGCCTAGGTTACTTTAGGCAAAAACCCCGGGACCCCTGCGATGTCCCTCAGACTAGGGGAACCCTGTCTGTCCCTCTACCCAGGGTTTACACTGAAGGTGTGCCTGCCTGAGCCTCCACCCTGTCCCTGTCTCCTGTCCAGCCCTAAGCTGAACCCACCACCCTCTACCCAGTGAGGGGACCAGACACCAGGCCCCACAAATACGTATGGACAGGGGTAAAAGAAACACCACACAGTTAATACACAAGGGAATACAATAATGTGCAAGGGCAACCAAATATATATTTAACAGATTGGAGAAAGAACCACTGAGGGATATACTGCACCAGATATCAGACGCTCCAACACCACCACTGCTGACCGGTATTGCTAGCACTAGGCTAAAGCTATAGTCGGCGACGCCCATAGTCAGGACAAACTATTTAAAGACCAAGGGCGTGGCCCAGCCCTCAGCCAGCATGACAACCTGGTTAACCCTATCCCGACTGGAACAGAATACCCAACAGGGTATTACCGCTGTCTGCCGGACACCCTGGTGTGAACAGTGTCCGACATGACATATAGTCGGCCAAAGTTTGTGGAGATTTCAGACTAAATTTAACAATATAACTTCCTAAGAACAAGGTGTGCAGTGTTAGTGACCTAATTTATGTCCTGATGTTAAAGCGAAACAAGGTTCAAATCAGCTCTGGCATGCTATTAGTAACTCAATGTTAGTTTAAATATCCGAGCAAAACTAAAGCTTAAATCAGCACAGAGATATGAGTAGACCAATATATACAAAGCATGAGACCATAGATAATATACAGAGCCAAAAGAGCTAGGTTCAAAAAGGACATGTGGAGGAATTATGCTAGCATATTACCTTTACTTTGTGGCGGTACCCCGACATGCGTTTCGCGTATAGCTTTTTCCAAGGGGTACCCCCACCATTTAAAGGTAATGTGCTAGCATACTTCCTGCACATGTCCTTTTTGAACATAGCATGTCCAAGGTAGCTATAGAAGTATGTTTTTCTCAGACATGCCTCCCCCCCGCATTTCAAAGGCAAACATACCTGCCTGTGATCTTACAGCTAGTGCCTTATAGATGTTGATCGTGCAGCATGAATCTGTCAACCATTTTTTGTGCTATGATGTAAAGATATCATTCAATTTAGTGTCACATAAGCATTTTAGCAGTACTTTTGATGCCCTCTGTCCCCCCACCTTTGATGCATAAATACCATTTTTAGCTCTCCTGCGGTGTATGTAAATCTCCGCGGTCCGGTCCAATGGGCAGGGCTTATTCTCCTTCTCGCCCCCCCCGGCTTGCTGTACGTATTGTGATCTGTGAATATCACAGATCCCATAGAGTTGCCGTGCGTGCGCAGTATGCTTTGCCCAACTGTGGACAAAGCATAAAATCATTATTTCGCATACGCCACTATGTTCTATGGTCCGGAAGTATCGCAATACTTCCGGGCCATAGAACGTAATAAAAAGTACTGCTATAATGCTTATAACTGCAAACCTCCATTCGAAAGCATTATGTTGGTAGATTTTGTCTAGGATATCTGAAAATTTAGGAGGGTCAGGCGTCTTCCAAAAGTAAGCCAAATTTATTTTTAACTACCAAAAGGATATGAATAACTACTTGTCTCACCAACGGGTGTAATTGATCCAAGTCCAAAGAAAGCAATGCTTTTTGGGGAGTCAGGGTAAAATTGTCTGTAAAGGAGTCAATATGACGAGAAACCTAGAGCCACAGACATTTTAGTTTCGGGCAGCACCAAAAGATGTGGTTAAGATTCCCCTGTTGTCCGCATCCTCTCCAACAATGGGGGGAGTGGGCCTGGTTAATGTGGGAGAGTCTGATAGGTGTGTAATACCACCTGGTAAGTAGTTTGAAATAAGACTCGCGAAGAGTCATTGATATGGTAGATTTATAAGTATTTTTTATAGCGATGTCCCATTGCTCTATCGGAACAACAGTCTCCCATCTCCTTAAATATATGCTCTTGCAAGAGAGATCCTCTCTGTTGAAAGAAGAGTATATATTCCTTAAGCTCCAGGTATTTTTATTATTTAGGCTGCATAGCAGTGAAGACACAATTTCATAATTAAATGCTTTGCCTAATAAGATTTTTTGTACCTTATCTTTCATCATTAAGTAAGGGATAAATTCAGAGGAAGGGACATTATATTGGCTTTTATTTCGCTGAATGTGAGAAAATTAGACCCATTGTGTATGTTTTTTATTTTTTTAATACCTAAATTACTCCAGATTTCTGAGAGAGGGTAGTCAAATATTAAAGCCACCACACAAAGCGGAAACCTCAAGGCCTGTTCAACTTTGTTAAATTTTTTATATGGTTTGATCAGTGATCTCCATGCAGAAATGATGGGGCTGAAAATAGGATGGTAAGATACCTTTCGTGGCTCTTGAAGCAAGAAGTAGAAAAGCAACTCTTTTAGAGAGCCAAATTTACTTATGTCTCTCTCCAGGTAAAACCAAGCTGGAAATTTTTGTTTATTGTTGAGCCAATACCAGCTCTGCTTAATTAATAAGGCCGAGTAGTATGCATGTAAGTTAGGCATGCTCGTACCTGCTCTGCTCTTATGTTTATATAGAGTTTCTGCCGACACTCTAGGCCTCCTGTCATTCCATATGAGTGATTTTAGCAGGTTTTGCAAATTTTGTATGGATTGAAATGGGAGAGTGATCGGGAGCGTCCGAAAAAAATATAGTATTTTGGGCAGAATGATGGATTTCACAACCATCACCCTACCAAACATAGAGAGTTCAATTTGCCTGAAAAGGGAAATATCCTGAGAGACAGTTGCAAGAATCCCACTTAGATTTGCTTTGACAGTTGCTTGGATAGAACTAGCCAAAGTGATTCCAAGATAAACTAACCCTTTATCTTCCCAGGCAAACTCAGTACTTCTCTTTAGCTTGATTTTCGTTTGTCATGTTGAGGGTCAAGAATTTTGACTTGTGAGAGTTAATCTTGAAATAAGAGGCCCTTGAAAACATTTCCAAGTCTGCAGCAATTGCTCTGATGGAATTCAAGGGGTCCAGTAGGGTCAAAAAGAGGTCGTCGGCAAATAGTCCAATTTTAAAACGACGGGAGGGGAAATCAAATCCTGCAATATTCTTATTGGATCTGATCTTTTCAGCCAGTGGCTCTATCGCTATTACAAAGAGCAAGGGTGACAAAGGGCACCCCTGTCTTGTTCCGTTCGAAATGGGGAACGGGTTTCAGAGGTAATTATTAGCATAAATTCTGGCGGTGGGGGCAGAATATAACGCAAAGACCGAAGACAAGAATCCTTGGCTAAAACCAAATTTAGGTAAAGTTGCTTCCAGGTAAGACCAATTCAGCCTCTCAAAGGCCTTTTCTACATCCAACACCAGAAACGCCGATCTAGTATTGGATAGATTTGCCCTGGTAAGTAAATTCAAAGCCAATCTGGGAAGGTTGATGTCCGCCAGGAAATTATTAATAGATTTGTGGTTTACAACAGGGGCCCCAGGGTCGTCTTTAAGATTATACAAATGCTGGTAAAATTCTGCGAATGAGTTGGTAATATCTTTAGGGTGTGTTTTGGGTTCGCCCGAGAGGGAGACTATCTTGTTTATCCTTCTGTTAACTCTCTCCCATTTCAGTTTCGCCATCATGTATCTGGTGGGTTTGTTCAATGATGTGTAAGTCTTAAATTTTCAGGCCTTGATTACTGTCTCATATTTTTGGCTAATTTCAAGTCTTAGGCTTTGTCTAAGTTTTAAGATTTCCCCTTGAAGGGCAGGGGAAGGAAATGTCAGATTGTTTTGTTGTTCCTCTCGCTCATTGATCTGTTTTTGTAATGTGGCAATTTCTCTGTCTTTTTATACCTCGAGGAAATCTGGATGAGATTTCCCTGTAATACAGCCTTGTGGGCGTTCCATAGTGTAAAAATATCAATTTCCTCTGATTTGGTTTTCATTGAAGAAGTTGGCAATATGATTTTCAATCTCTTGTCTAAACTCAAGGTATTTTAAAAAGTGATGCGTTGTTTTTTCAGAGACAGGTATTCTCTGGGGATGGGCCTAGTGTGAATTGTGCTAAGATCGGGGAATGATCAGATAATGACTTATTCAAGATTTTAATACTTTGAAACTTAATGTAAAAATATTTGTAAGAATCAGATCAATTCGTGAGGATGTCATATGGACATCCGAATAGTGGGTGTATTCCCTTGAAGACGCATTAAGGCAGCGAAATGTGTCGTAGTATTCATTTTGAATAAGCCAATTTTTTAGTACTGGGGCCTTGTACCTGACCGATGAGGTAGAATCCAAGCTGCTGTCGGGTATTATGTTAAAGTCTCCAACCAGGACAAGGTTCCCGGATTTCATTTTGTTAATTTTCTTTTGGAGTTTATTTAAGAAAGAAATTTGTCTTTTATTGGGAACATAGGTGTTCACTACCATGTAGAGCCTATTATTGAGGAGACAAACAAGGATGTGCTATCTCCTCAAGGAATCAGTAACCTCATTGAGCAATTTGAACGGAACATATCCACTTACCAAAGTAATGACTCCAGCTTTCTTAGAAGGGCCTAAAGGTACTGTCACACATAGCGATGCACCAGCGATCCCGACCAGCGATATGACGCGGTCAGGATCGCTGGTGCATCGCTAAGTGGTCGCTAGTGAGCTGCCACACAGGCAGATCTCACCAGTGACATCGCAGGGGTCGGGGGTCGCTACTTACCTGTCAGACGAGGCGATCCTGACGTCCGCCCGCGTCCACGCGTCGCTCGTCGGCGCCACGGGAAACCCAGCAGGAAGCTGACGACGAGAAACGGTCCAGGACGTTCTCACGCGATCAGCGATAACCAGCGGGGGAGCGGTCGGAGGTAAGTATCAGACATAGCGATATCGCTAGCAATATCGCTATAACGTCACAAAAACTAGTGACGTTATAGCGATATTGCTAGCGATATCGCTTAGTGTGACAGGCCCTTAAGGGTTTGAATTGATGAGGGTAATTTTTGTGCTGGAAATATGGATGGTGGTCAACTGCCATCTTAACCTCCTGTAAACAAACAATATCAGCGTGAATGTGATTGATCTCCTTCCAAATTGCAAATCCCTTACGGGGGGCTATTGAGACCCCTGACATTGTAAGATAAAATCTGCATAACACTCCTAAAAGGGAAACAGCAGGTTAATAACTAAAAAAAAAAGACAGGAAACCGATAGGCAAACTTGCCTAAAAAGTCAGACCTAAGAGGAAAAGGAGAACTATCCTAAAAAAAAAAAAAATATATAAGGTAGCAAGAGTTCTCCTGGCGGACTTCAATACAGCTGAAGTCTCACCTTAATTTGGGGGCAAAATTAGAAATATGTGGCCGAGATCCTGGAACGACATCATGTGTTTAGAGGTATATTGCACCAACTAAAAAAGCATATAGGACCAAAGATGGTTATTAAAGAACAACAGACAACATCTCAATTCCTAATCTTTATCCCTGAAAGCTGGTTCCTCCCGGAGAAATGCCAGGAACCGCTGACCCTCCTGAGGGGGTGTTGATAATGTGATTTTTATCGTGATACCAAATAATCAGTTTAGTGGGAAAGACCCACCTGTAGGGGACTTTGAGCTCCCTGAGTTTTGTGGTAGTATCTTTAAAAGACCTGCGAGCGTCCATCATGGTTTTAGAAAAGTCAGAGAAAACTTTATATTTCCATAAGGGTCTGGAAAGGAACCCCTGTCTCTAATAGCCCTCAATATTTTCTCCTTGGTGCCGAAAAAATGGACTCTGAGAATGGTGTCCCTAGGCCTGTCTTGAGAAATCCCCCGGGGGGCGAGGGAGACGGTGGATACAATCAATATTTAACTCAATGTCTGTTAAATTGGGGACCAATTTCTTGAATAGGTGTGTTGTGTACCCTGAAAGACTATCTGGTGAAATAGATTCCGGATTACCCCTTAACTTCAAATTATTTAGTCTATTTTGATCCTCGAGATCGGTTAGTGTAAGACCTCTTCCTGAAGGACCGAATTCTGTTTGGAGAGGAATCTAGTGGCCTCCTCTACTGTAGTCAATCTTTTGTCATGTTTTTCAAGTTTTTGGTTAAAACTGTTACATGTGTCCTGAAGGGTCCTGGTTTGTGTTTCGAACCCTATTTTCATAGCGTCACTAAAGGATTTGAAAACCCCTGCTAGAACACCTTCTGTAACTTGTTTACTGGAACCAAAATATTGGTCCAAATCAAGTGAAGGGAGTGCCCCTGCCATTATTGTTTTCACAGTTTTGTGTGTTCTTTCAACCCTCTGTCTCTCTGGACTATTGTTAGGGGAATAATCATCCGAGAAGCTTTCAGATTCCGCAGCACAAGAATGGGGTGTGCTCTCTTGATCATTATAAACACTTCGTTTAGCTGAAATAGTGGTGTCCATCCCCTCTAAAGGAGAATTAATCAGGTCTGGAGGGCTGGCTGCCCCTTTAGATTTACCTTTAGAGGAGGGCATGTTAGTTTGAGATTTTGACACTGAATTTTTTAAACCAGAGTCATTACCCCCCCCCCCCTTAGTAGATTTACTATAGGTTTGGATCTGCAATTGTTTTAGAAAGGAAGACCTCGACTCATCTCCCTTCAATGGGGATCTCGACTTGCCCGGGCTTAACAGGCTAGGAAAGTCTTCATATGACTTTGAGATTGCCCCATGTGTGACACAGAATTTTTTTGAGCCTTAGTTTTGTTTCTCAGTGTTGCAGCATCCATTTTGTTCAAGCGCCCCTATAGTAGGGTTTGTACAAGAATTAAGAAGTACTAGAATTCAATTTTTAGGAATAAGCTCAATGAGATGTAGAGTAGGTATTACTAGATTTCAGGAATATACGAGAATTATACAACGTATGTATGAGATTTAAAAAAAAAAAAAAAAAAAAGTATTGAATTGACAAATCGAGATATTAAGGTCTGCTAATAATAGACTCCTAGAAAATCCCCCACAAGCATATTGTAGCAAGATAGTATTACAAAATAATACAAATATACATGTAACTTAAATGACTGTAAAGTCCAACAAGTCAGATCCTGTAATTTTATAGGAACTGCTACAAGGTTAGTTAGGGAGAAAGAAGCTGGTGAATGTCCCTTTAAAAGCCAGATGTTGCACCCACAAGGTATCCTCAGGAAGAGTTATGCCTGCATAGAAAGAAGGACTTTGTGTAAGGGATCCTAATTGAGCAATGTGCAGGGTCCTCTGTGTCTTGGTAACAAAGCCTGTTCATGAGAGATGAGTTTTCCCGCCTTTAAAATGTTTCCAGGTGATACAAGCGCACCACTGGTACAATCTGCAATAAAGAAGCCCAACCCGGTGTAGTATATAATAAGATTCAACAGGGTACTCCCAAAAGGTAGAGAGGAATAGCAGTAATGCACCAGGAGCCGTAGCCACTTCAGAGCAGGACCTGTGCTGCTTGTCCTGGTATCGCTGCAGGGACTATTTTCACGTGCTGCGGATGTAGATCTAATTGGAGCGTCACCTACACACTGGTCTAAGGCGCTGAAAACCGTGTGTGCCGGAATAACAGGTGGCAATGGGTACCTTAAGATTAGGGAAGCCAGTCCCAGTGGTCTTCTCTCAGAGGGGAGCCTGCGCTTGTCTTCAGATCCTCTCTTCAAAGGAGCTCACAGTGAGAGCGGTATCACTCCGCCCCTCAGCCCCGCTCTGTCACACTGCAGGCCTGCTGGGATTGAAAGTCCAGAACGTGGTTGTGCTTCTGTTTAAACAATAAAAATGGGTACCTCAGAACAGGGGATGATGAATTTAGTTATCTTCTTGTCAGATGATCGCTGCACATAAAATTTTCTCCTCAGGAAAGTCCATGGCACAGACTGGTATCCTTCCGCCGCTTCCCCACTGCTCTTGCCATTGGCTTCTGGAAAATTGAAACTTCACTTTTCCCTGGACAAAGGAGCTTGATAGTAGAATCAAAGTGGTCCAGGGTGGTCAGGGATCTCTTCTGAACCGAATAAAATACCAGTTGCTTTATGGGTCGCTTTTAAGATATCAGACCGGGAGCTCTGGACTCCTGCTGCCTACATAGGCCACGCCCCCCTTTAATACTTTGTGAGTCAATTGACTTCCAGGCCATGATGATCAAGTTTCTCGTGCAGAAAGTATAAATCTTTAAGAAAAAAAAAGTGTTTTTAATAAGGTCCAAGTATCACCTCTTGCACACCATCTAATAAATGTACTGTGGGAAATAACTTCCTGGGAAAATCGGTGTTCATGCAAGAACAGTAATACCTCTGACCCAAAATGGGTGTATTTTGGGAGAATGACCGTACAGTATGGAGAGGTGTGCGACTTCTGCTTTAAAACCAATCACATGGACTGGCTTTATTTTCCTACAGCTATCAGGTGTGCAATATAGGATTTTGCTAATGCTAATTATTTACTCCTTTGTGTAGAACGACTATCTGTTTTAAGGGGGAGCCAGTAAAAGTTGAAAAAGTGAAAATCCTGCTAAATTTGTCTGTGAATTTAAATCTACACAAAATTACAGACTTAATATCTCTGGAATAGGTAAAGTTTCCCAAAGTTATTGTTGCCTTAAGTGAAACATGTCAGATTTGAACTTTGCAGCAAAAAAATCAGATTTTTTTTTTCCTAGCCCCCTCAGTTCTGATGATTTTATAAAGATTTTCGGAAGGTGTGGTGTATCTAAATATTCTGTTTAGGTCACAATTTTAGCCAATAATATACATTTTTTTTTTTCTCTCTTTATTAATTTCACTTTGATGTAAAATATTTATTGATTTTGTTGTTAGTTTTGTGTTGTTTGGTTTATTTTTACTTCAGTAGAATTGTGTCTGTTCAACATGGTGAGAAAATGATCAATAAGACTCATTTCTTTTATTACAACCCAATTCTATGGGGTTTTTATACACAAAATTTGCTTCTTCTGACTGCAGGTGCACGCACATGCCGGCTGTGCTTTGGATGGGAAGATGTACATTGCTTGTGGACGAAGGGAAAACACATATTTAAAAGAAACCTGCTGTTATGTCCCAGAAAGAGATCAATGGACACTTGTTGCTCATGGGCCAATAAGACGGGCATGGCATGGCATGGTGGCCCTTCTGGATAAACTGTATGTCATTGGAGGAAGTAATGATGATGAGGGCTTTCGGCAAGATATCTTGGAGGTAAATTTGAGAGTCTCCTCCCTTCTTACAACATTAGTGGTAAAATGATACTGTAAAGCTTAATGTCAATGAATGAGCATCCTGCTTTATTAATGATATTTAGTATGAGGCCAATGTACCATTGTTTTTCTTGTGAAATTCTCAATAAGTTTGATATGTCACATGACCCTCCTCCCATTGGAAAAAATAAAGTTGGATCCAAAATGGCCGACTTCAAAATGGCCACCATGGTCACCACCCATCTTGAAAAGTTTTCCCCCTCCCATATACTAATGTGCCACAAACAGGAAGTTGATAACACCAACCATTCCCATTTTATTTAGGTGTATCCATATACATGGCCTACCCTGTATTTTATAACAACGTGCAGAGAATCACTAACCTTAGCGTCTGTCTTCAGTGGGACTTACAATCTAGCTTCATCATCTCAGACCCAGAACCAATTTCACGATTGGTCCATTAAACAAAGTTTGAGTTGGATACAGTTGTACTTGTGAGATATATTGCATAAGTATAGAGTTGGGCGAGACGGCGGCTCACCAGATCTCCACCCCTGGGTGTGGTTCACATTGTAAAAAGGCGCCTGTTTGTCTCACACATGGTCTGTGTGTGGGCGTGTGCAGATCCTCCAGGATTGTGCTTCTTTGCCCAAAGGACCAAGAAGATGGACTGTAATCCAAGCTGGCGAACCCACAATATTGCATGGATTATTTTACTTTGTTTCATTTTGTGCCAGTCAAGGGATGAAATTAAGTTTCCTGTGAGGAGTGAAATGTTTATGAGGAGTGAAAATAACCAGTCGGACTTTTAAATAGAAACTGTTCCTGTGATACCTCACATCGCACACACATCTACCTAGATATATGCAGTATATCACTGCTGATTTTGCAAGTTTTCCCACCTACAAAGAATGAAGGGTCTAATTTTTATCGTATGTACACTTCAACTATGAGAGACTTACAATGTAATTTTCTGGATTTTGTTTTTATCATTTTTACATACAGTAATTAATTTGCATTTTATTACATGAAATAAATATTTGGTACAATAGAAAAACAGAGCTTAACATTTGATACATAAACCTTTGTTTGCAATAACAGAGGTCTAACGTTTCCTGTATCTCTTAACCAAGTTTGCACACGCTGTATGAGGGATTTTGTCCCATGCCTCCATACAGATCTTTTCCAGATCTTTCAGGTTTTGGGACTGTCACTGGGCAACATTGAGTTTCAGTTCCATCCAAAGATTTTCTATTGGGTTCAGGTCTGGAGACTGGCTAGGCCATTCCAGGACCTTGAAATACTTCTTACAGAGCCACTTCTTAGTTGCTCTGGCTGTGTACTTCGGGTCATTGTCATGCTGGAAGTCTCAGCCAAGACCCATCTTCATTGTTCTTACTGTGGAAAGAAGGTTGTTGGCCAAAATCTTGCGATACTTGTCCCCTATCTTGTCTCCCTTCAGTATGGTGCAGTCGTCCTGGCCCTTTTGCAGAAAACCACCCTTAAAGTATGATGTTTTTTCAACCACCATGCTTCAAGGTTGGCATAGTGTTCTTGGGGTTGTACTCATCCTTCTTCCTCTATACACGGCAAGTGGAGTTAATACCAAAAAGTTCTGTTTTGGTCTCATCTGACCACATAATTATCTTCCATGCGTCAAATGTATCATCCAGATGGTCATTGATGAACTTCCAACAAGCCTGCACATGTGCTAGCGTGAGCAGGAGGATCTTGCTTGCCCTGCAGAATTTTAATCCATGACGGCGTAGTGTGTTGCTTACGGTAATGTTTGAGACAGTGGTCCTAGCTCGCTTCACGTCATTGACCAGGTCCTCCTGTGTAGTTCTGGGTTAATTCCTGGCCTTTCTCAGAATCATCCTTACCCCACAAGGTGAGATCTCGTATGGAACTCCAGATCGTGGAAGATTGACAGTCACCTTGTATTTCTTCCATT
This sequence comes from Dendrobates tinctorius, assembly GCF_039654945.1. NCBI lineage: Eukaryota > Metazoa > Chordata > Amphibia > Anura > Dendrobatidae > Dendrobates > Dendrobates tinctorius. The sequence goes on along the minus strand of NW_027361932.1, from coordinate 18,478,344 downwards.
TTCTATTAATTACGCCAACAGTTTTTGGTTGTCTTCTCAGCAAGCTGCTTGCCTATTGTCCTGTAGCTCTTCCCAGCCTTGTGCATGTCTACAATTTTGTCCCTGGTGTCCGTAGACAGCTCTTTGTTCTTGGTCATGGTGGAGAGGTTGGAGTGTGAATTAGTGTGAGGACAGGTACTTCATGCAATAAAATGCAGTTTAATTATTTAAAAATCCAACAATGAATTTTTTTTTGGTTTTTATTTTTAGAATCTGTCTTTTACAATTGAAGTGTATAATAAATATAGATCGATAGATATAGATATATAGAGGTAGGTAGATAGATATAGATAGATATATACAGATATATCTATAAGCTTTGATATTTAAAGCAAACGTGTCAGCAGGATTATGCTAAGTAAACTACAGGCATTGTCATGTTAATATGAACTTTTACATACAGCAGTTCACTGTCCTTTACACATAATCTTAACCCCTTCCTGACATGAGACGTACTATCCCGTCCACGGTACCCGGGCCCGTATGACCGGGGACGGGATAGTGCGTCTACCGCGATCAGCGGCGCCCACGTGGTGAGCGCCGCTGATCGCGGCCGGGTGTCAGCTGATTATCACAGCTGACACCCGGCACAATGTGTCAGGGGCGGTCACGGACCGCCCCCGACACGTTAACCCCTTGCACACCGCGATCAAACGCGATCGCGGTGTACCGGGAGTTAAAGGGAAGCATCGGCAGGGAGGGGGCTCCCTCCGTGCTTCCCTGAGCCCCCCACGGCAGCGCAATGTGCAGCGCTGCTGCGGGGGACTCCTATCCTCCAGGCCCCCGAATCCAAGATGGCGACGGGGGCCTTCGGGGGCCTGGGGAAGCTGGCTTCCTCAGTGCCTGCAAAGCGCAGGCATGAGGAAGCCTTGTGCACTGCCTGTGACAGATTGCTGATCTGTCACAGTGATCTGTGATGTGACAGATCAGCGATCTGTCACAGGACAGTGATGTCCCACCTGGGACTATGTAATAAAGTAAAAAAAAATAAAAAAAAAAGTGTAAAAATAAATTAAAAAAAATCGCCAAATAAATTAGTAAAAAAAAAAAAAAATATTCCCCAATAAATTCATTTTTTTAAAATAATAATAAAAAAAAAACAAATGTACACATATTAGGTATCGCCGCGTCCGTAACGACCTGCCCTATAAAACTGTCCCATTAGTTAACCCCTTTAGCGAACCCCTTAAAAAATAAAAATAAAAAACGAAGCAAAAAATAATGATTTATTATCATACCGCCAAACAAAAAGTGCAATAACGCGCGATCAAAAAGACGCATATAAATATCCATGGTACCGCTGAAAACGTCATCTTGTCCCGCAAAAAACAAGCTGCCACACAGCATCATCAGCGAAAAAATAAAAAAGTTATAACTCGCAGAATAAAGCGATGCAAAAATAATTATTTTTTATATAAAATAGTTTTCATTGCATAAAACCGACAAAAACATAAAAAAACGACCTAAATGAGGTATCGCTGTAACCGTACTGACCCGAAGAATAAAACCGCTTTATCAATTTTACAGCACGCGGAACGGTGTAAACGCACCCCCCCAAAAGAAATTCATGAAACGCTGGTTTTTGTTCATTCTGCGTCCCAAAAATAGGAATAAAAAGCGATCAAAAAATGTCACGTGCCCGAAAATGGTACCAATAAAAACGTCAACTCGTCCCGCAAAAAATAAGACCTCACATGACTCGGTGGGTCAAAATACGGAAAAATTATAGCTCTCAATATGTGGTGATGCAAAAACTATTTTTACAATAAAAAGCGTCTTTTAGCGTGCGACAGCCGCCAAACATAAAAACCGCCATAAATAGTAAATCAAACCCCCCGTTATCACCCCCTTAGTTAGGGAAAAATAATAAAATTAAAAAAATGTATTTATTTCCATTTTTCCATTAGGGTTAGGGCTAGGGGTGTGTTGGGGTAGGGTTGGGTTAGGGTTAGGGCTAGGGTTAGGGTTAGGGCTAGGGCTAGGGCTAGGGTTAGGGCTAGGGTTAGGGGCGTGTTGGGGTTCGGGTTGGAGTTAGAATTGGGGGTTTCCACTGTTTGGGCACATCAGGGGCTCTCCAAATGCAACATGGCGTCTGATCTCAATTCCAGCCAATTCTGAGTTGAAAAAGTCAAATGGTGCTCCTTCCCTTCCAAGCTCTGCTATGCGCCCAAACAGTGTTTTACCCCCTCATGTAGGGTATCAGCCTACTCAGGACAAATTGCAAAACAATTTTTGGGGTCCAATTTCTCCTGTTACCCTTAGGAAAATAAAAAATTGGGGGCAAAAATATCATTTTTGTGGAAAAAAATGATTTTTTTATTTTCACGTCCGAGTGTTATAAACTTCTGTGAAGCACTTGGGGGTTCAAAGTGCTCACCACACAGCTAGATAAGTTCCGTGGGGGGTCTAGTGTCCAAAATGGGGTCACTTGTGGGGAGTTTCAATAGTTTAGGTACATCAGGGGCTCTCCAAACGCACATGACACCCGCAGACCATTCCATCAAAGTCTGCATTCCAAAACGTCACTGCTTCCCTTCCGAGCCCCGACGTGTGTCCATACAGTAGTTTTCTCCCACATATGGGGTGTCAGCGTACTCAGGACAAATTGGACAACAACTTTTGGGGTCCAATTTCTCCTGGTACCCTTGGGAAAATAAAAAAAATGGTGACTAAAAGATCATGTTTGTGGAAAAAATACGAATTTTTTATTTTCACGCCCGGGCGTTGTAAACTTCTGTGAAGCACTGGGGGGGTCAAAGTGCTCACCACACATCTAGATAAGTTCCTTGGGGGGGTCTAGTTTACAAAATGGTGTCATTTGTGGGGGGTTTCCACTGTTTAGGTACATTAGGGGCTCTCCAAAGGCAACATGACACCCGCAGACCATTCCATCAAAGTCTGCATTCCAAAACGTCACTACTTCCCTTCCGAGCCCTGACGTGTGCCCATACAGTAGTTTTCTCCCACATATGGGGTAGCAGCGTACTCAGGACAAATTGGAAAACAACTTTTGGGGTCCAATTTATCCTGGTACCCTTGGGAAAATAAAAAAATGGTGACTAAAAGATCATGTTTGTGGAAAAAATACGAATTTTTTATTTTCACGCCCGGGCGTTGTAAACTTCTGTGAAGCACTGGGGGGGTCAAAGTGCTCACCACACATCTAGATAAGTTCCTTGGGGGGTCTAGTTTACAAAATGGTGTCATTTGTGGGGGGTTTCCACTGTTTAGGTACATTAGGGGCTCTCCAAAGGCAATATGACACCCGCAGACCATTCCATCAAAGTCTGCATTCCAAAACGTCACTACTTCCCTTCCGAGCCCCGACGTGTGCCCATACAGTAGTTTTCTCCCACATATGGGGTATCAGCATACTCAGGACAAATTGGACAACAACTTTTGGGGTCCAATTTCTCCTGGTACCCTTGGGAAAATAAAAAAATGGTGACTAAAAGATCATGTTTGTGGAAAAAATATGAATTTTTTATTTTCACGCCCGGGCGTTGTAAACTTCTGTGAAGCACTGGGGGGGTCAAAGTGCTCACCACACATCTAGATAAGTTCCTTAGGGGGTCTAGTTTCCAAAATGGTGTCATTTGTGGGGGGTTCCACTGTTTTGGTACATCAGGAGTTTTCCAAACGCGACATGGTGTCCGATCTCAATTCCAGCCAAAAACGTCAAATGGCGCTGCTTCCCTTCCGAGCTCTGCCATGCCCCCAAATAGTGGTTTACCCCCACATGTGGGGTATCAGCGTACTCAGGACAAATTGCACAATAACTTTTAGGGTCCTGTTACCCTTGGAAAAATAAGAATTGAGGGTGAAAAGATCATTTTTGTGGAAAAAATATGATTTTTTAATTGTATGGCTTTATGTTATAAACTTCTGTGAAGCCCATGGGGGTTCAAAGTTCTCACCACACATCTAGATAAGTTCCTTAGGGTGTCTAGTTTCCAAAATGGTGTCATTTGTGGGGGGTTTCCACTGTTTTGGTACATCAGGGGTTTTCCAAACGCGACATGGTGTCCGATCTCAATTCCAGCCAAAAACGTCAAATGGCGCTGCTTCCCTTCCGAGCTCTGCCATGTGCCCAAATAGTGGTTTACCCCCACATGTGGGGTATCAGCGTACTCAGGACAAATTGCACAATAACTTTTAGGGTCCTGTTACCCTTGGAAAAATAAGAATTGAGGGTGAAAAGATCATTTTTGTGGAAAAAATATGATTTTTTAATTGTATGGCTTTATGTTATAAACTTCTGTGAAGCCCATGGGGGTTCAAAGTTCTCACCACACATCTAGATAAGTTCCTTAGGGTGTCTAGTTTCCAAAATGGTGTCATTTGTGGGGGGTTTCCACTGTTTTGGTACATCAGGGGTTTTCCAAACGCGACATGGTGTCCGATCTCAATTCCAGCCAAAAACGTCAAATGGCGCTGCTTCCCTTCCGAGCTCTGCCATGCGCCCAAATAGTGGTTTACCCCCACATGTGGGGTATCAGCGTACTCAGGACAAATTGCACAATAACTTTTAGGGTCCTGTTACCCTTGGGAAAATAAAAATTGGGGTGAAAAGATCATTTTTGTGGAAAAAATATGATTTTTTAATTGTACCGCTGTACGTTATAAACTTCTGTAAAGCCCTTGTGGGTTCAAAGTTCTCACCACATATCTAGATAAGTTCCTTGGGGGGTCTAGTTTCCAAAATGGGGTCACTTGTAGGGGGTTTCCACTGTTTAGGTACATCAGGGACTCTCCAAACGTGACATGGCGTCCAATCTGAATTCCAGCCAATTTTGCATTGAAAAAGTCAAACGGCGCTCCTTCCATTCTGAGCTCTGCCATGCGCCGAAACAGTCGTTCCCCCCCACATATCAGGTATCTGCGTACTCAGGACAAATTGCACAATAACTTTTGCAGTTCAATTTCTCCTGTTACCCTTGGTAAAATAAAAAAAATTGAACCTGAAGTATTTTTTTTATGAAAAAAAGTTAGATGTTCATTTTTTTTTAAATATTCAAAAAAATTCCTGTGACGCACCTAAAGGGTTAATAAACTTCTTGAATGTGGTTTTGAGCACCTTAAGGGGTGCAGTTTTTAGAATGGTGTCACTTTTGTGTATTTTCTATCATATAGACCCCTCAAAGTGGCTTCAAATGTGATGTGGTCCTAAAAATAAAATGGTGGTGTAAAAATGAGAAATCGCTGGTCAACTTTTAACCCTTATAACTTCCTAACAAAAAAAAATTTTGGTTCCAAAATTGTGCTGATGTAAAGTAAACATGTGGGAAATGTTAGTTATCAAGTTTTTTGTGTGCCGTATCTCTGTGATTTAAGGGCATAAAAATTCAAAGTTGGAAAATTGCGAAATTTTCAAAATTTTCGCCAAATTTCCGTTTTTCTCACAAATAAACGCAAGTTATTTGAATGAAATTTTACCACTAACATGAAGTACAATATGTCACGAGAAAACAATGTCAGAATCACCGGGATCCATGGAAGCGTTCGAGAGTTATGACCTCATAAAGGCACAGTGGTCAGAATTGTAAAAATTGGCCCGGTCATGAACGTGCAAACCACCCTTGGGGGTGAAGGGGTTAAAGATGAATATTCTTCAAAACATATAATATATACAGTACAGACCAAAAGTTTGAGCACACTTCATTCAAAGAGTTTTCTTTATTTTCATGACTATGAAAATTGTAGATTCACTCTGAAGGCATCAAAACTGTGATTTAACACATGTGGAATTATATAATTAACAAAAAAGTGTGAAACAACTGAAAATACCGTATGTCTTATATTCTC
>NW_027361932.1:18350000-18467500 GCF_039654945.1 Dendrobates tinctorius | reverse complement strand
TCTATAGTCATTGATGCAGATGTCTGGACACAAGAGATGTACATGCATTACATGGAGAGAGAGCAGCACCCTGGTGACCATATATCTGATGGGATCAGTGTTTCCGACTGGGAGGACTTGGATAATTCTGGAGACGATTGACTGTGTTCTGAGCATGTCAAAACAGCATTGTTTGCCTTTAAAAGCTTTTCTGAAATGGTCGCCCTCCTTTAGGCTGTGTGCCCACATTGCGTTTTTTTTAAGCGTTTCCGCTGCTTTTTCTCCGCAGCAGAAACGCTTATAAAAAGCTAACAACGCATCCCATGCAGTCCTATGGGATTTCACAGTTACTGTGCCAATGCTGCAGATTTTTCAGCTGCGGAATCACATAGCAGAAAAATCCATTAATTTTGCGGAATCGCAGCGATTCCTCCGCTTGTGTTTTGCGGGAAAACGCATGCGAATTCCGCATGCGTTTTACCCGTGGCAGAGAGTTGCGGACATTTCCGCAGCATTTCTGCAACGTGGGCACTTAGCCTTATAATTTGATTTTTATTTATTTTTTTTATCCTTCACCCAACCGTTTTAATTGTGTTTTTTTGCATTACTGCCCGCAGAGCTAAGCAAAGCATTTGCTAATCTCTTTTTCGCCTAACCTGTACAGTGCCATCTTCCCACAAATATGTCCTCTGATTGTCCCCTGCAGGGAGTAGAGCTGTTTACTTATTCATGTTCCCAACGCCTTCCTGCCACGTAGTCTTATTTTCCCAGCTTTTGATTAAGAATGTTTTTTGCACAAAGTTCAACACAATGCCAAATGTTTCCGGGAGGTGCGATTTAAATCACTGTTCTGTTCTTCAGTGTCTAAGCTGGTAAAATATATGGTATCATGTAGTTGCACATTCGCAAATCTGCACTTAGACACCCCATGTTACAGGTTGATCATACGTATCTAAACTATTGATTTATATATGGATGATTTAGAGTTTTTTTATTTTTCTCTTTTTTTAAGTTTTAAGCACATGGCTTTTCTTTGTAGCACATTGCAGGCGCATACTTCATTGATTTGCTTTTATGTTTAGCAAACCAGTCGCCATCCTTGCATAACCCACCGAGGCAGACTTGGCCAATGTTGGTGCTTAAAGCATTATTTTCTCTGTCGTCTAGGCAGGTTAAGACCAGTTGCTTGAAATGTTTTCTGATCTGTGTATTTTATAAACAGCATTAAACCCATTTATATGCCTTTTTCTGTGCATGTCATGCTGAACTTTTGATTTTTTTTAATCTTATTGTACTGGTTGACTCTAGTTTTGTAAGCAAACCAGCTCAATTTCCATTCATGGTGCAGACCGGAAGTTGCATGCACTCTTCTGAATACTACAACTTCCCTGATTCTGTGTTGTGCCTTGCTTTCTTCTCTACCACCTTCGCTTTCTGTCCTTTGCAGCCTATTAAAAAAAAAAAAACATTCTTACAGAACGAACAAGGTTGGAATGGTAACCTACAAGTCTAATATTCTGAGTTACTATAGATGTATCAAATATGTGGTGCAAAGTCTCAGAAGAAGAGGAGCAAACGCAAATCATGCCTATAGAAGAAATGCTGAGCGTTAATATTAGAAAGAAATTAAAATTGTGATGGTAAAAAGTAGCGGGAGGAGGAAAAAAAAATAACGAAAGTCCTATCAAAACCCAAATATATACGGAAAGTAAACGATAATTGTGCATGATAAGCAGGAGGTAAAAATCCAACATAGTATACAACTTACAGTATGCAAAATTCTGGGGATCATAACATATACACTCATGGCCAAAAGTGTTGGCACCCATGTGTATAATAAAACATGTAATTGCAATAATTTTCTGGAAGAAATACCATATTTTCCAGATTATAAGACGCACTTTTTTCCCCAAAAAAGTTTGGGGGAAAATGAGGGTGCGTCTTATAATGCGTTTATACCTTACCAGTACCGTTGCTACAGGCCGCAGGCTGGGATAAGGGGGGGGTGTCCGGTGGTGCTGCCAGGGCTCTGTTGACATTTTGTGAAAGGCCAGAGCCCCGACAGTTCCATGGTTTCTTGTGCGGTGGACTCTGGGAAAATGGCCGCCTGGGGCGGCGCATGTGCAGATGGAGATCTTGGCACCAAGATCTCGAGAGATGAGATCTCAGCACTGAAATCTCATCTCTCGAGATCTTGGCTCTAAGAGCACCATCTTCGCATCCACCGCCCCCGGCGACTATTTTCCCGGAGTCCACTGCACAGGAAACCATGGAACTGCCGGGGCTCTGGCCTTTTACAAAATGTCGGCAGAGCCCCGGCAGCATTGGGCAGGGGAGCCGGACACCTCCGCAGCACCGCCAGGCATCCGCAGCCCCTGAGACATCCGCAGGGGCGCGCCGCACAACGGAACACCTCCTCATCCCAGCCTGCGGCCTGCAGCATCACCCCACTCCTGCTTCCTCCAGCAGCGACCCTGGGATTGGATTATAAGAAGCGCCACCATTTTATTAAAAAAATAAAATAAAATTCCTATTTTTCTCCTCAAAATTTGGGGTGCATCTTACAATCTGGAGCGTCTTATAATCTGAAAAATACGGTACTTCATTTTCCAGAACATTTTCAAGGGTACCAACACTTTCGGCCATGACTGTATATCCTATCTTAATCTAGATCCAAGTGAAACGGACCGTAGTATAATCACTCTGTTGTGATCTCCGCTGACTAGTGTGGCACCTGCCCTGATGCAAGTTTAGGTGCATTGTTTTCGTCTGGGGATGGTTTTGGGCATTTTTTGTTGTTTTTTTTTTTTTTAATATGTTCAATGTATTTATAACTCCATTAAAACTTTTTTATATTTAGGCTGTGTATATATGATATTTTTTTTAACAAACTGTGCTTTACACTCTTTCCTGGGGGTCAGCGCTGAGTTTCCACCACTGCTCCCTGCAGCTATTATTTCCTGCAGCGGGTGGTGAGTAAAGCGAAGTTTGTTTTGTTTTTTTTCTTAAATCAACTTGCAGCCAGGAAAACGTGTTTTTGGAAACCAGGGGAAAAAAAATCTTTACTAGCAAAGCAAAAATAGTTATCTATAACACAAGGGCATTTATACTGCATTCCATTAATTACCTGGTTAATAAGTTGTGTACAGGGCTTTTTGCTTTCATGTCCTATGAAATTAAGCCTAAATATCTGGCTACTATAAAAATGGAATACTAGAGTTGGTACGAATTTATTTGCATGTCCCATGGCCACTGCACGGCAGCAGAAATACTGCCTCTTACCTGCCGGCAGCTGTGTTTTTTGTTTTTTTTTTGTTTTTTTTTATCAGTTGGCCTTGTGCAACGTCATCCTTGCGGTATGATGCACATGTGACATAGTGGCAGGCCAATCAAAAGAAGAGCTGTGAATGCCGTGAGGTAAGAGGTGATACTTCTGCTGCAGACCTCTGTTGTGGCCGATAGAATGGTTGCACACCAACTCTGCTGAAAACCCATATGATGCTTTGTTCGCTTGGAGTCAGCAACTCAATCTGAATGCCGTATATAGATAACATGTCGCCCGGCCACTGTACTAACTGTGGCCTGCGATGATGAGACATACAGTGTCCCTTCTGTCACATATTTTTACTTGTGAATTGCCTCTTCAGAGTGGAAGAGGACTATAACGCTAGTGCCCCCTATAGGAAGTAGCAGTCCTAACTAGAGTTGAGCGACTTTTGCTTTTTTAGGGTCGCGTTTCGTTTCGTGAAACCCGACTTTTCCAAAAGTCGGGTCGAGCAAGATCGTCCGATTATAGGGAAAAGTCGGGGTCGTCCCGAAACACGAAACCCAATGTAAGTCAATGGGGAATAAAAGTCGGCAGTGAGAGGAGGACAGGAAACACACCTACAGTGCCCATTTGAATGCCAAAAGCATCAATTCTTCTTACTTAAGCTTGTCAACCTTAATTAACTTCATAATACAAGTTACGCACTGAAAAATGGGGGTTATTTGGCTAAATTTGTGGGGGGGGGAGGGCTGGCTGCAGGTTTTCATGTGCCCTGGGCGAAAGAGCGCCCCTTTAACACATACCACAACTCATCATGCTCCGATACGGCAGAGAAATAGCGGTATAGTACAATGAAAAATACCTCACTTTTTACATCTCATGACGAGGCCCATCTATTTCTCCATACAAAATCATTGGTCCCATATAATGTTTGAAACAGTATATGATGAGCTCCACATAATGCTACAGTATATGTTGGTCCCCATGGATGAAGCTCCACTGTCTTATGGGCCCAAATAATGCTCCAAACATAATGGGCCCCATTTCTAATGCTCTAGTGTATAATGGGCCCTGTAAATGCTGCTCCAGTGTCTGATGTCCACCTTTGGAATGTTCCAGTGTATGGTGGGCCCCATCTATCATTCTCCAGAGTATAGTGCTCCCCAAAAATTGCTGTCCCAACATAGAAAACAATCAAATAAGTCTCCTCGCTAGGGAATCCCTGTACTTGTCTGGACAGGTGCTGTAGCTTGCTTAACAGCTCGCCAGCCGTTCTCACGCCCAGTATGGATTGCACGTGATTGCACAAAGGTTAGAAAGGGTACCGTATCCCTGGATAACATGTATGGATAGCGTACACATTCAAAATATATGTCTATACAGCATGAGGCAGGCTCAGACGGTGTTAGGCCCAGTATGGATTGCACGTCATTGCACAAGGTTAGAAAGGGTACCGTATCCCTGGATAACATGTATGGATAGCGTACACATTCAAAATATATGTCTATACAGCATGAGGCAGGCTCAGACGGTGTTAGGCCCAGTATGGATTGCACGTCATTGCACAAAGGTTAGAAGGGGTACCGTATCCCCGGATAACATGTATGGATAGCGTACACATTCAAAATATATGTCTATACATCAGGAGGCAGGCTCAGACGGTGTCAGGCACAGTATGGATTTGACGGCCCAGATTACACAGCGGAGGAGCAGGGAGAGGTAAAGATTGCAAATGCTGGGGCCCTGGCCAAGCAAGGGGGGCACACTCGTGGGCGTCGGTACTGGCACTGGGCCCCTCATAGTACAGCGGTGTGTCTGACGGCGGGTGTGCACCACCACCGTCAGAGACACTTGATTGCACTATGAGGGACCCTGTGCCAGTGCCCGCGCCCAAGAGTCGGCCTACCCACCTGTCCAGGGCAACGGCACTCGCACGGTGTCGTGCGCTAGGTGGTGACCCCGGCCATGGGGGGGGAGGCAGCACAGTTAGGGAGTTTTAGAAAGTGGCATATGTTGATGTTGGACATTCAACTGATGCAAAAGGCGAAATAGGTGAAGTACCAGGAAGAGGTGGACCAAAGCAAGCCATTTTTCTGTCACCCTATGTGTCATCAGGGGAAGGTGGGACAAAATCCTTGGAAACCCATGCGTGGTTCATTTTAATGAAGGTTAGATCATCCACATTTTGGGTAGACAGACGGGTCCTTTTTTCTGTCAGGATTGATCCAACTGCACTGAAGACTCTTTCCGATAGCACACTTGCAGCTGGGCAAGCGAGCTCCTGTAAGGCATATTGGGCCAATTCAGGCCAGGTGTCCAGTTTAGCGGCCCAATAGTCAAAGGGGAATGACCTGTGTGGGAGAACATCGATATGGGAGGAAAAGTAGTTTGTAACCATAGTTGACAACTGCTGTCTCCTGTCACTTTCCATCGATGCAGTATTACCAGTTGTGTGAGCGGTATTTGAAAAATCAGTCCACAACATTGTCATGAAACCCCTGTCTCCAACGCCACTTCTGCTGTGTGCACCACGAACACCTCTGCCAAGCTGCCCCCGGCCCGTACGGCTCGTGTGAGAACCATCACCGCTGCTGTGTGCTGGGAATGCCTCAAGCAACCGATTTACCAGAGTTGCTTGTTTATTAGCCAATATTAGGTCAAGGTTCTCCTGTGGCATGATGTTTTGTAATTTGCCTTTATAGCGTGGATCCAGGATGCTGGCCAACCAGTAGTCGTCATCGTTCATCATTTTGGCAATGCGGGGGTCCCTTTTTAGGATCCGCAAGGCATAATCTGACATGTGGGCCAATGTTCCCGGTGTCAATGATGCACTGCGAGTGCTGGGTGGAGGAGCACTTTCTGGCAAATCCACATCCCTCCAGTCACGCACAAACCCTGTACCAGACCTTGCCACGCCAACATTTTCACTTGCCCCACGAGATGCATCCTCCTCCCCTAAGTAATCATCCCCATCATCCTCCTCCTCCTCCTCTTCTTCCTCCACCTCATCCAGGAGAGGTCCCTGAGCAGACAATGGCTGAATGTCATCAAGGATTCCCTCCTCCTCTTCCTCCTCATCAACATTGGCTGCAGACGCCTGCTCCTTAAGGTGCGTCAAAGTTTGCATGAGCAGACGCATAAGTGGGATGCTCATGCTTAGGATGGCGTCGTCTGCGCTTACCAGCCGTGTGCATTCCTCAAAACACTGAAGGACTTTACAAAGGTCTTTCAGCTTCGACCACTGCACGCCTGTCAACTCCATGTCTGCTCTCAAAGTGCCTGGCCGTGTATCCTCCCACAAATGCATTATGGCCTGCCTCTGCTCGCACAGCCGCTCCACCATGTGCAGGGTGGAGTTCCACCTTGTTGCAATGTCGATAATGAGGCGGTGGTTGGGAAGGTGGAGCAATCGCTGCAGCTTCTGCATACGAACGGAGTGTACAGGCGACCGGCGGATGTGCGCGCACAGTCTTCGCACCTTCTGGAGCAGGGCTGTTAACTCCGGATAATTTTTAAGGAAGCACTGCACCACCAGGTTCAAGGTGTGAGCCAAGCAAGGTATGTGGCTGAGTTTTGAAAGGGCTATGGCTGCCACAAAATTACGGCCGTTATCACTAACTACCTTGCCTGCCTCAAGATGTACACTGCCCAGCCATGACTCAGTTTATCGCTTCAAGTACTCGGCCAGCACCTCGGCGGTGTGTCTGTCGCCCAAACACATCATCTGCAACACAGCCTGCTGACGCTTTCCACTAGCTGCTCGATAGGGGGACACATCGTGTGCAACAGTGGCAGCTGCAGATGGAGTGCTCGTACGACTGCGCTCTGTGGACGAGCTGTCGCTTCTGGAGGAGGAGGAGGTGGAGGAGGGTCGAACGCCTACAGCCAACTGTTTCCTAGACCGTGGGCTAGGCAGCACTGTCCCACCACCGCTGTCCCCTGTGGACCCTGCATCCACCACATTAACCCAGTGCGCAGTGATGGACACGTAACGGCCCTGGCCATGCCGACTGGACCATGCATCAGTTGTGAGGTGCACCTTTCCGCTCACTGACTGCTTGAGTGCATGGACAATGCGGTCTTTCACATGATGGTGGAGGGCTGGGATGGCTTTGCGAGAGAAGTGGCGACTGGGTAGGTCATAGCGTGGTACTGCATAGGCCATGAGTTCGCGGAAAGCTGTGCTTTCCACCAACCGAAAGGGCATCATCTCAAACGAGATTAGTTTGGCAATGTGGGCGTTCAAACCCAGTGTACGCGGATGAGAGACTGAGTACTTTCTTGACCTACTCATAGTGTCTGGGAGGGTGAGCTGGACTTGAGAGCTGCATATGGTGGAAGTAGCGGTGGACAGGGCGGACTGAGAGAGGGTTGATGATGGTGATGGAGTTGGTGTTCTTTCTGATGGCCTAGAATCAGTCTTTCGTTGATATAACAGTGGGATTCCCTGACTGCTGTGGCCTTGCAACGACACCTCAACATTTGCTGCTGTGCTAACCGGTGTGCTTACAGTGGGGGAAACAATGTAGCGTTGCTGACTACCTTCGTTGTGATCAGTTGCACATGTGGCACTTGAGGTTTGGTGTTGTGTCCACGCTTGCAAGTGCATGCTGGTTAAATGTCTAAGCATGCAACTGGTATTCAAATTTTTCAGATTTTTCCCTCGGCTAAAGGTCTTTGCGCACTTCTTACAGATAACCTTGGCCTGATCATGAGGATTTTGTTCAAAAAACTGCCACACTGCACTCTTCCTACTTTGGCAGACATTTTGCGGCCTAGCACGCTGTGATCTTTTGACCCTCTGGACAAGCTGTCCAGCAACTCTTTTGATGTTTGGAACCTGTCTTTGGAGTGCTCCGGGCCTGCCAGATAACAGCTGTTGCGATGTCGATGTCTGCTGTGGATGCTCCTCATCTGAGCTATTGGAAGCAGCACCCTCTTCCCCCAATGGATGCCAATCTGGGTCAACAACTGGGTCATCCATCACCTCCTCTTCTATGTCATGTGCACCTTTCTCTGTGTCACCGTGTATGGTGGTATAGTGTGCGGGAAGGGGCACCTGAGTCTCATCAGGGTCAAAATCTGGCTCTGTACACTGCGAGGACAATGTAGTGCTCTGAGTGAATGTACCAGCAGAATCATCCATCAGCGGCTGTGCATCAGTGCACTCCATGTCAGATTCATCTTGGCCTGGGTAATTCACCATTTGACTTGATAATCCAGGCATGGTATGTGAAAACAGCTCCATGGAGTAATCAGTAGTATGGCCTGCGTCATCCTTCAATCTTGGTTGGGGTGAAGGACACAAGGAAAGGTGTGGTTCATGAACATGAGCCTCCAATGACGACTCAGTGCTTTTACTTTTTACAACTGAAGAAGAGGAGGCGATAGAGCTGGAGGCTGAGTCAGCAATGTAAGACAAAACTTTTTCCTGATGCTCTGCCTTTAAAAGCGGTTTGCCAACTCCTAGAAAACTAAGCGTTCGAGGCCTTATGTAGACAGACGATGACGCAGGGTCAGCACCTCCTGCATTTGGTCCTATTTTGCTCTTGCCACTACCATCAGATCCACAACCAACACCATCATTACCAGCTGCCAACCCCCGCCCAATTCCACGGCCTCTTCCACCAGCCTTCCTCATTTTTGGTAGAAATGTAGACAAAATCCAACAAACTATATAGTAATGTAAAACAAGGTACAAAGTGTCTATAGGACAGGGGAGTTTTAGAATTTCTGTACACACTTGTGGACAGTGGACACTTGTGGATTGTGTGCGGCCCACTGATATCTGAGCGCTATGTGACACGCTCGATGGCACAGCTGCCTGTGACCAAAGTGACGAGAGGATAATGGAGATTTTGAATCTCTGCGTACACTTGTGGACAGTGGACACTTGTGGATTGTGTGCGGCCCACTGATATCTGAGCGCTATGTGACACGCTCGATGGCACAGCTGCCTGTGACCAAAGTGACGAGAGGATAATGGAGATTTTGAATCTCTGCGTACACTTGTGGACAGTGGACACTTGTGGATTGTGTGCGGCCCACTGATATCTGAGCGCTATGTGACACGCTCGATGGCACAGCTGCCTGTGACCAAAGTGACGAGAGGATAATGGAGATTTTGAATCTCTGCGTACACTTTTGGACACTGGACACTTGTGGATTGTGTGCGGCCCACTGATATCTGAGCGCTATGTGACACGCTCGATGGCACAGCTGCCTGTGACCAAAGTGACGAGAGGATAATGGAGATTTTGAATCTCTGCGTACACTTTTGGACACTGGACACTTGTTGATTGTGTGCGGCCCACTGATATCTGAGCGCTATGTGACACGCTCGATGGCACAGCTGCCTGTGACCAAAGTGACGAGAGGATAATGGAGATTTTGAATCTCTGCGTACACTTTTGGACACTGGACACTTGTGGATTGTGTGCGGCCCACTGATATCTGAGCGCTATGTGACACGCTCGATGGCACAGCTGCCTGTGACCAAAGTGACGAGAGGATAAGGGAGATTGGATTGCTTTTAAAAAAGCAGTTTGCGGAGCAGTGGGTAAACAGCAATGCCAGCGTGTCAGGAAGCCTTAGAAGGCAGCCCAACAACCAACACCACTGATACACCACAATATAGCCTCCCCTTGCACTGCACACACAGTGACTTGTGTGTTGTGCAGGCCAAATCGCTAGCAGCAGAAGCAGTTTTTTTGTCTTCTTCCCTGCCTAACGCTCTCCCTACAGAATCAGCAGCAACCTCTCCCTATACTAAGATCGGCAGAAGTAAGATGGCGGTCGGCGTGCACGCCCTTTTATACCCCCTGTGACGCCCACCAAAGCAAGCCAATCACTTGCATGCCCTTCTGAAAGATGGTGGTGACCCGTGCCTATGTCATCACGTTGCCCACAGTGTCCGTGGATCCTGATTGGCTGAAAAAGAGCGCAAAACAAACTTTTGAAACGCGACTTTGGCGCGTAAGTCGCCGACCTCGTGGCCGACCTCATCCTAGGGTCGGGTTTCGTTTCATGAAACCCGACTTTGCCAAAAGTCGGCGACTTTTGAATTTTTTCGACCCGTTTCGCTCAACTCTAGTCCTAACAGTCAGTATCGACTCTTTAACAAGCCTTGTCACATGTCTTAGGATAAAAGCCAAAACCAGAATCTCAATTTGCAGACACTGGGTTTCGGGGTACTTCCCCCTCATCAGTGCAAAGTGCATCTCGGCATGCTTAACATGTCACTCTCCACAAGGAGCAACGTCGTACGCCTCTCACACAGCCAAACCAGATCTCACACTTTGCACTGAAGAGGGGCAATACCCCGAAACCCAGTGTCTGCAAATTGAGATTCTGGCTTTGGCTTTTATCTCAATGTTAAAATTAATCTACCCTTAAAATTACAGACTGTTCATGCCTTTGTCAGTGGGCAAACTTACAAAATCAGCAAGGGATCAAATACTTATTTCCCCCACTGTAGGGAAGAGCACTCATTCAATGCAAAACCTGCAGATAAACTAGACAGCCGAAGGCAAAAGAAAAGGAGGGGAGACATGAATAGCTGGGTCCTGACACAGAGATCCCTTTTGATGCTGAAAATGATGATATATAGTCCTTTTCATATACTGTTATACTTTTGTTAGAAAAATGAAAAGCCTATCTCATGCTTTTTTGAAAAAAAAAAAAAAAATTTATGTACGGCAATCAGAAAAAAAAAAGTACAGCGTAAACCACGATACTAATTTAGGTCCTAAAAATCCACAAATGTGAACATGGACGTATCATCAATGTCCTGTGCACAACACAAGAACCAAAACATCAATTAAGTTCGTTAAAAAGTCATATTTATTAATATAATTTTTAAAAAAATAAATGAACCACTTTCATATACAATTATTTATAAGGTACCTCACAATAATGGAAAAAAGCCACCAAAGCACAGAAAAATTAATAAACCTCAAGGAAAATATCCCTTTTTAGACCAATAGTGAATTTGCAATGTGTCTGCTATAGTAATCATTTGGCATATACTGTATATAAGAAAAAGGTTCTAGTCTAATATGATATACAGTGGGGCAAAAAAGTATTTAGTCAGTCAGCAATAGTGCAAGTTCCACCACTTAAAAAGATGAGAGGCGTCTAATTTACATCATAGGTAGACCTCAACTATGGGAGACAAACTGAGAAAAAAAAATCCAGAAAATCACATTGTCTGTTTTTTTTTCCTTTTATTTGCATATTATGGTGGAAAATAAGTATTTGGTCAGAAACAAAATTTCATCTCAATACTTTGTGATATATCCTTTGTTGGCAATGACAGAGGTCAAACGTTTTCTGTAAGTCTTCACAAGGTTGCCACACACTGTTGTTGGTATGTTGGCCCATTCCTCCATGCAGATCTCATCTAGAGCAGTGATGTTTTTGGCTTTTCGCTTAGCAACACGGACTTTCAACTCCCTCCAAAGGTTTTCTATAGGGTTGAGATCTGGAGACTGGCTAGACCACTCCAGGACCTTGAAATGCTTCTTACGAAGCCACTCCTTCGTTGCCCTGGCGGTGTGCTTTGGATCATTGTCATGTTGAAAGACCCAGCCACGTTTCATCATCAATGCCCTTGCTGATGGAAGGAGGTTTGCACTCAAAATCTCACGATACATGGCCCCATTCATTCTTTCATGTACCCGGATCAGTCGTCCTGGCCCCTTTGCAGAGAAACAGCCCCAAAGCATGATGTTTCCACCACCATGCTTTACAGTAGGTATGGTGTTTGATGGATGCAACTCAGTATTCTTTTTCCTCCAAACACGACAAGTTGTGTTTCTACCAAACAGTTCCAGTTTGGTTTCATCAGACCATAGGACATTCTCCCAAAACTCCTCTGGATCATCCAAATGCTCTCTAGCAAACTTCAGACGGGCCTGGACATGTACAGGCTTAAGCAGTGGGACACGTCTGGCACTGCAGGATCTGAGTCCATGGTGGCGTAGTGTGTTACTTATGGTAGGCCTTGTTACATTGGTCCCAGCTCTCTGCAGTTCATTCACTAGGTCCCCCCCGCGTGGTTCTGGGATTTTTGCTCACCGTTCTTGTGATCATTCTGACCCCACGGGGTGGGATTGGATTTTGCGTGGAGCACCAGATCGAGGGAGATTATCAGTGGTCTTGTATGTCTTCCATTTTCTAATTATTGCTCCCACAGTTGATTTCTTCACTCCAAGCTGGTTGGCTATTGCAGATTCAGTCTTCCCAGCCTGGTGCAGGGCTACAATTTTGTTTCTGGTGTCCTTTGACAGCTCTTTGGTCTTCACCATAGTGGAGTTTGGAGTCAGACTGTTTGAGGGTGTGCACAGGTGTCTTTTTATACTGATAAGTTTAAACAGGTGCCATTACTACAGGTAATGAGTGGAGGAAAGAGGAGACTCTTAAAGAAGTTACAGGTCTGTGAGAGCCAGAAATCTTGATTGCTTGTTTCTGACCAAATACTTATTTTCCACCATAATATGCAAATAAAAGGAAAAAAAAACAGACAATGTGATTTTCTGGATTTTTTTTTCTCCGTTTGTCTCCCATAGTTGAGGTCTACCTATGATGTAAATTACAGACGCCTCTCATCTTTTTAAGTGGTGGAACTTGCACTATTGCTGACTGACTAAATACTTTTTTGCCCCACTGTATATACAAGGAAACAGGTATAAATACCTTGATCACAAATCCCATATGACTATCTATTAGATATATATATAGCTCACAAAGATAGAATATATGGCACATTACCTATATTAACCCCTTTCTGCCATCTGACGTACTATCCCCTCTATGGGACCCGGGACCCTATGCCCATGGACGGGATAGTATGTCATAGCGATCAGCGGCGCTCATGTGGTGAGCGCCGCTGATCGCAGCGAGGTGTCAGTTGATTATCACAGCTGACACCCGGTACTATGTCAGGGGTGGTCAAGGACCGCCCCTGACACGTTAACCCCTGGCACACTGCGATCAAACACGATCGCAGTGTACCGGGGTTTTAGGAAAGCATCGGCAGGGAGGGGGCTCCCTCCGTGCTTCCCTGAGACCCCCGCAGCAGCGCAATGTGCAGCGCTGCTTCGGGGGCCTCCTTCCCTGCAGGTCCCCGGATCTAAAATGGCGAGGGGGACCTTCGGGGGCCTGCAGAGAGGCTGCTTCCTCATGCTTGCAAAGTACCGGCATGAGGAAGCCTGCAGCACTGCCTGTGACAGATCTCTGATCTGTGACAGCGATCTGTGATGTGACAGATCAGTGATCTGTCACATGACAGTTATGTCCCCCCTGGGACATTGTAATAAAGTAAAAAAAAAAGTGTAAAAATAATTTATAAAAAAATCGCTAAATAAAAAAAAAAAAAAAAAAAAATTCCCTAATTCATTTTTTGGAAATAAAAAAAACAATAAAAGTACACATATTTAGTATCGCCGCGTCCGTAACGACCTGCCCTATAAAGCTGTCCCATTAGTTAACCCCTTTAGCGAACCTCTTAAAAAATAATAAAACAAAGCAAAAAATAATGCTTTATCATACCGCTGAACAAAAAGTGCAATAACGCGCGATCAAAAAGACGGATATAAATAACCATGGTACTGCTGAAAACGTTATCTTGTCCCGCAAAAAACGAATCGCCATACAGCATCATCAGTGAAAAAATGAAAAAGTTATAGCTCGCAGAATAAAGCGATGGAAAAATAATTTATATAAAATTGTTTTATTGCATAAAAGCGCCAAAACATAAAAAAAGACAAATGAGGTCTCGTTGAAACCGTACTGACCTGAAGAATAAAACTGCCTTATCAATTTTACCACACGCGGAATGGTGTAAACGCACCCCCCAAAAGAAATTCTTGAAATGCTGGTTTTTGTTCATTCTGCGTCCCAAAAATCGGAATAAAAAGCGATCAAAAAATGTCACGAGCCCGAAAATGGTACCAATAAAAATGTCACCTCGTCCCGCAAAAAATAAGACCTCACATGACTCGGTGGGTCAAAATATGGAAAAATTATAGCTCTCAAAATGTGGTGATGCAAAAACTATTTTTAGAATAACAAGTGTCTTTTAGCGTGTGACAGCTGCCAAACATAAAAACCCGCTAAAAATAGTAAATCAAACCCCCTTTATCACCCCGCTTAGTTAGGGAAAAATAATAAAATTAAAAAAATGTATTTATTTCCATTTTCCCATTAGGGTTAGGGCTAGGGTTAGGGCTGAGATTAGGGTTAGGGGTGTGTTGGGGTTAGGGTTGGAGTTAGAATTGGGGGTTTCCACTGTTTGGGCACATCAGGTGCTCTCCAAACGCAACATGGCATCTGATCTCAATTCCAGCCAATTCTGCGTTGAAGAAGTCAAACGGTGCTCCTTCCTTTCCAAGCTCTGCTATGTGCCCAAACAGTGTTTTCCCCCCACATATGGGGTATCAGCCTACTCAGGACAAAGTGCAAAACAACTTTTGGGGTACAGTTTCTCCTGTTACCCTTAGGAAAATAAAAAATTGGGGGCAAAAACATCATTTTTGTGGAAAAAAAATATTTTTTTTATTTTCACGCCCGGGCGTTATAAACTTCTGTGAAACACTTGGGGGTTCAAAGTGCTCACCACACATCTAGATAAGTTCCGTGGGGGAGGTCTAGTTTCCAAAATGGGGTCACTTGTGGGGAGTTTCAACAGTTTAGGCACATCAGGGGCTCTCCAAAGGCAACATGACACCCGCAGCCTGCATTCCAAAACGTCCCTACTTCCCTTCCGAGCCCCGACGTGTGCCCATACAGTAGTTTTCTCCCACATATGGGGTATCAGCATACTCAGGACAAATTGGACAACAACTTTTGGGGTCCAATTTCTCCTGTTACCGTTGGGAAAATAAATAAAATTGGGGACTAATTGATCATGTTTGTGGAAATAACGATTTTTTTATTTTCACGCCCGGGCGTTATAAACTTCTGTGAAGCCCTTGGGGGTTCAAAATGCTCACCATACATCTAGATAAGTTCCTTGGGGGGTCTAGTTTCCAAAATGGTATCATTTGTGGGGAGTTTCCACTGTTTTGGCACATCAGGGGCTTTCCAAATGTGACATGGCGTCCGATCTCAATTCCAGCCATAAAAGTCAAATGGCGCTGCTTCCCTTCCGAGCTCTGCCATGCGCCCAAATAGTGGTTTACCCCCACATATGGGGTATCAGCATACTCGGGACAAAGTGCACAATAACTTTTGGGGTCCTGTTACCCTTAGAAAAATAAAAATTGAGGGTGAAAAGATCATTTTTGTGGAAAAAATGATTTTTTAATTGTTTGGCTGTACGTTATAAACTTCTGTGAAACCCTTGTGGGTTCAAAGTTCTCACCACATATCTAGATAAGTTCCTTTGGGGGTCTAGTTTCCAAAATGGGGTCACTTGTGGGGGGTTTCCACTGTTTAGGCACATCAGGGGCTCTCCAAACGTGACATGGAGTCCGATCAGAATTCCAGCCAATTTTGCATTGAAAAAGTCAAACGGCGCTCCTTCCCTTCTGAGCTCTGCCATCCGCCGAAACAGTGGTTCCCCCCCACATATCAGGTATCGGCGTACTCAGGACAAATTGCACAATAACTTTTGCAGTCCACTTTATCCTGTTACCCTTGGTAAAATAAAAAAAATTGGACCTGAAGTAATTTTTTTTGTGGAAAAAAAGTTAAATGTTCATTTTTTTTTTTTTTTTTTTTTTAATTCAAAAAATTCCTGTGAAGTACCTGAAGGGTTAATAAACTTCTTGAATGTGGTTTTGAGCACCTTGAGGGGAGCAGTTTTAGAATGGAGTCACTTTTGGGTATTTTCTATCATATAGACCCCTCAAAGTGACTTCAAATGTGATGTGGTCCGTAAAAATAAAATGGTGTTGTAAAAATGAGAAATCGCTGGTCAACTTTTAAGCCTTAACTTCCTAACAAAAAAAATGTCGGGATCCATGGAAGCGTTTCAGAGTTATTACCTCATAAAGGGACAGTGGTCATAATTGTAAAAATTGGCCCAGTCATGAACCTGCAAACCACCCTTGGGGGTTAAGGGGTTAAAATCGGAATCACAGTAATACACAGGGGTTCATTGAAGTGCTGGTAGGGTTTTCTCCCACCCCAACGCACGTTTCATTATTCCTTCCTTAGGGGGCGTGTCTTCATTGGACCCCTGTGTATTATACAGACCTGTGACGGGGACAAGGGGGCATCCTGTACGTCTGGAGAAAAGAAGGTTTAAGTATAATCACAGACGCGGATTCTTTACTGTAAGAGCAGTGAGACTATGGAACTCTCTGCCATATGATGTTGTAATGAGTGATTCCCTACTAAAATTTAAGAAGGGACTGGATGCCTTTCTTGAAAAGTATAATATTACAGGCAGTGGCGGATTATAATGAGGTCAATTTGGGCAGTTGCCCCGGGCCCAGTGGGGTTAAGGGGCCCACAGCCCAGGCCAGTAAATTGCCCCATTATAATCTGCCACCGCGCAGGGCCGGATTATAGGCAGGGCAGGCGGGGCTTCAGCCCCGGGGCCCCCACCACAAGAGCTTCTAAGGGGGCCCCCACCACATTCCTGCTGGCTGCTGCAATGGCACTCCATCTTCTCCCCACCTAAAAGTGAGTGACCGTGGGGGCGGCATTATGTGCTCTGCTACCAGCAGCATCTACAAGTAGCGTGAACGCTGATGCTGCTGGAAGCGTGCAAAGGCTTGTGATGAGATCACAGGAGGTAAGGTATCAGGGCCCCCGATCATGTGACCCCTGTCTCCTCCCCTCCTGTGACCTCATCACAGGTCCTGTGCGCACAGCACAGAGCACTGAGAGCAGCCATGTATGTGGAGTGCGTCTCTGCGGGTGGAGGTCGGTGCTGGAGGCTCCATTATTCTCTATGTGGAGTGCGGCTCTGCGGGTGGAGGTCGGTGCTGGAGGCTCCATTATTCTCTATGTAGAGTGCGGCTCTACGGGTGGAGGTCGGTGCTGGAGGCTCCATTATTCTCTATGTGGAGTGGGGCTCTGCAGGTGGAGGTCGGTGCTGGAGGCTCCATTATTCTCTATGTGGAGTGGGGCTCTGCGGGTGGAGGTCGGTGCTGGAGGCCCCATTATTCTCTATGTGGAGTGCGGCTCTGCGGGTGGAGGTCGGTGCTGGAGGCTCCATTATTCTCTATGTGGAGTGCGGCTCTGCGGGTGGAGGTCGGTGCTGGAGGCTCCATTATTCTCTATGTGGAGTGCGGCTCTGCGGGTGGAGGTCGGTGCCGGAGGCTCCATTATTCTCTATGTGGAGTGGGGCTCTGCGGGTGGAGGTCGGTGCTGGAGGCTCCATTATTCTCTATGTGGAGTGCGGCTCTGCAGGTGGAGGTCGGTACTGGAGGCTCCATTATTCTCTATGTGGAGTGTGGCTCTGCGGGTGGAGGTCGGTGCTGGAGGCCCCATTATTCTCTATGTGGAGTGGGGCTCTGCAGGTGGAGGTCGGTGCTGGAGGCTCCATTATTCTCTATGTGGAGTGCGGCTCTGCGGGTGGAGGTCGGTGCTGGAGGCTCCATTATTCTCTATGTGGAGTGCGGCTCTGCGGGTGGAGGTCGGTGCTGGAGGCCCCATTATTCTCTATGTGGAGTGGGGCTCTGCGGGTGGAGGTCGGTGCTGGAGGCTCCATTATTCTCTATGTGGAGTGCGGCTCTGCGGGTGGAGGTCGGTGCTGGAGGCCCCATTATTCTCTATGTAGAGTGTGGCTCTACGATTCGTGACCCCCGTCACGTGACGAGGGGGGCCCACAGAGTCTGAACTGCCCCGGGCCCTGGCTACCCTTAATCCACCCCTGATTACAGGGTATATACACTAGTTTCCTTAATATTGCGTTGATCCAGGGAGCTAGTCTGATTGCCGTATGTGGAGTCGTGAAGGAATTTTTTTCCACAATGTGAAGCTTACTGTTTGCCACATGGGTTTTTTTTTGCCTTCCTCTGGATCAGCATGTTAGTGCTTTAGGATAGGATATGGGTTGAACTAGATGGACTTAAAGTCTCCCTTCAACCTTAATAACTAATTATGTTACTAGATCTGCCACATAATGTGTCTCCTTTACCCAAACATTCTGTTGCAATTTTTGGGTTAACTCCTTTATTTTATCTTATTGATCTCCCCTATGCTTATTCGCTGTACATATACTTTCATACCTTCCCATATAAATCTTGTAGATGACCCATCATTTAAACGAAAATAATCACACAGGAGCCTGTTCATGTATTAAAGATGTGACTAGCCAAACGGGCATCTTGTCTTTGGAAGACATTTTAGGAGATAGGAGACCGGCATCGGGGCATTGGCTACAATTTCTGCAGCTCCAGAGTTATATTAGGTCTTTGGATTTGGGGGGGGGGGCTCGTACCATACGTCTACCTCTTTTGAGCGACGATGTTCTCTGCCACAGGGGCCGGCTCATGCTGTTTCTTTGATATACGGTATGATAGTGTCTGGGGGGATGGGGGTGGGGCCTCTCAGATGTACGATCCAGTGGCAAAAGGAATTAAACAGAGATATTAGATCTCAAATGTGGGCTAAGGCGTTCACCTCTGCGAATAGGATGTCGGTGTCCTGCAGGATCCAGGAGCTGACCTATAAGATATTGACACAATGGTACAGAACACCCGTTAAATTGCACAGAATGTGTCCGACAGTCCCAGACTTATGTTGGAGGTGTAATGGGGAAGTGAGATCCATGTTACATATATGGCGGAGCTGCCAAGGTGTCAGACCCCTATGGAATGAAATATTCGCAATCTATAATTATATTGATAATAAGCATGTGGAGGTGACTCCAGAGGTGGCATTGCTATCCATTTTCCCAGACTCACTATCCAACATCAAGAAGAGTATGCTGCCATATTTCATGACTGCAAATTATACCTAGGCGGTGGAGGTCTTTGTTTGTGCCGGGGCGGATTGATTGGGTGGAGGCGGTGGATGTTCTGTGTCGGATGGAGGAGATGAGGGCTTTTGATGACAGGTCGGGTACCAGTTGGTCCATGTTGTGGCATCCTTGGGTTCAATTTAAAGAGTCACAACATTTTCAGTCTTGGCTAACAAAAGGGACACTACCCTGTCCCCCATAGCAAATAAGCAATACTGGGGTGTCAGACCTCAGGCATCTAATCAATATCTGTGTTCTCTCTCTTTTCCTCTCCTTTTTGGTTTTTCTTTTTCTCTTTTTTCTTCTCTATACTTTCTTCTGCTCTTTCTCTCTCCTTTCCTCTATTACACTTGGACTGTCTCCCTCTTCTCTTGATTTAGCCATTTGAGAATGTATAATGATGTAAATGGGATGGGGAATCTTAGTAGTGGTGATACTACTGATGGAGGGTGGGAGGGTTGAATATCCTTACTCTACTAATGAGCATTCAAAATGGTAATGTTTGTTAATATCATTTTACCTGTTTAATAAAAATATATTGAACAATAAACGAAAATAATCTAAAATTCTAGAGCAAAGAGTAGGGCCAATTACTTGCAGCCAAGAAGATTGAGGTGCCATGTATAGTTCCCCGGAGACCTCACACAACCTATCTGCAGTTGTACCTCTATAAGGTGCACCCCAAATTTTTGAAAGCAAAATAGGAAAAAAAAATGTTTTAATAAAATGGTGGTGCCTCTTATTGCTTACCGGGTGTGGCGGCTGCGGTGAAGCGGAGTCCCAGGGTCGCTGCGGCGGAGGCAGGAGTAGGGCGACACTGCAGACTCCAGACTGGAAGGAAGGGGTGTTCAGCGGTGCGAAGCTGCAGTTCTGTGGTGCGGGGGGGCTCTGCTGACATTTTGTGAGACCCCCTCCTTTCCATGGTTTACTTTGCGGTGGACTCTGGGAATATGGCCGCTGGGGGCAGTGCATGCGCAGGTGGAGATCTCTTCGTCAAGAACTCTCCAGATCTTCATTTGCGTTTTATAATCCGAAACACATGGCAATCCTTTTTTTTCAGGATTTCTGCTGAGTAAGGGGGTGGAGTATGCAAAGCTACTAAAATAAAGTTAATATTGTATATGGTACAAGCAAGACAGAAATCTTCCATCGGTATGTACTTTAGAGGAGGAATAGATGATTGCAATCGATCTATGCACTAAAATGCTTACTCCCCGTGCATGAATAGAAAAAACTAAATCGGAGTCTCTCATGGGTCATATGAGTTTTGGGAATACAATTAATACGAGGCTGAAATTGTTGGATCCAAAAGTACACACAGATCTCTTGACCGCAGAAGATCAGAACTTGTTTGTATGTTCTCCCCGTGTTTGCGTCAGTTTCCTTCAGGTACTCCGTTTTCCTCCCACATTCCAAAGACGTACTGATAGGAAATCTAGTTTGTGAGCCCCAATGGGGACTGTGCCAATAATGTTTGTAAAGCGCAGTGGAATTAATAGCGCTATATAAATGAGTAAAATAAATAACTTACAGCACAGGGATCAAGCGAACACACCAGCGAGCACAAGCTTTTGACTGGCAGTGATCTGGGCCAGACAGCTCACCTACAGTAAGTAACAGGGCAATTACCAAAAACAGGGAGCACCTGTGGAAATCTCTGTACCTCCCAGTCAGATAGGTCAACTGAGCTGTCAATCAAAGCACTGGCAGCTCAGCAAGCCCCAGCACAGGATGGACAGCTCGGTCATCCTATCACTGAGTCCCAGACATTCTGAGCAGAGGAATCGTGACATCTTATCTTTTATATTTCCTTGCATAGCATAGAAATCCTCTCTGGGAGATTACCCTTCATAAAACCAGAAACCATTCAAACAAGGACATTTACACATTCATCTTAAAGGGAATCTGTCACCCCCCCCCAGCTATTAATATGGGAATACAGGTAATAGAAATGCTACTCTAGTCCTACCTGTCTGCCTCATATTAATGATCTTGATGCTGAGAAATTTTATATTTTTTTTTCTTTGTTAATTATTTCTTCCAGGCTCCAGGGTGTGTAGTATCTAGAAGAAATCCCTGCCTCCTGCCTTCATTGTGATTCTTGCCTCCTTCCATGCGCTTCAGTTGCAGCCCTAGAATCCTGCACTTGCTCAGGAATACATACCTCATCATCCTCCCTGCTGTGGGCACTGCATTCAGGGATCGTCCGCTCCAGTGACCTCCGGTGTGTGCACATGGTTCTTAGCGATGACTGTGGGGAGAGCGTATTATCGGGGCGAACTCGGGAGGTCACAGTGACTCGTCTGTGCAGAAGATCCCTGAATGCAGCGCCCATAGATGGGAGGGTGAGGTATATATTTCTGAGGGAGCGCAGGATTCCGGGGGCCATACTAATGCTGATGAGAGGGGGGGGAGTATTATAATGGAGGCAGGGATTTCTTCTCCGGAGCCTGGAAAAAATCATTAACAAAGAAAGGATATGACATTTCACAGCATCAAGACCATTAATATGAGGCAGACAGGTAGGACTAGTGTAACATTTCTATCACCTGTATGTCTGTGTTGAATCGTCTTATACGTCCTGGGGGTGACAGATTCTCTTTAACTTAAGAGAATTCAGGCTAATTATCAGCCTAACTGCCCTTAAAACAGTGTTTCTCAACTCCAGTCATCAAGACCCACCAACAGGTCAAATTTTCAGCATATCCTTAGTATCCTGGTGTTTCCTCCCTCTACTAATGTACCTATACCCGACATTGCCATTTCTGTGTGTGGCTCCACTATTACTCCCCAGCAACAGGCCCGCTGTCTTGGGGTCATACTTGATTCCGAGCTTTCCTTTGCCCCCCACATTCGATCACTGGCTCGCTCTTGTCATCTGCATCTCAAAAACATTTCTAGAATTCGACCTTTTCTTACTTTTGACTCTGCAAAAACTTTTAGGCTACTTTCACACATCCGGTTTTTGTAATCCGGCACGATGCGGCGAAATTTTTCATAACCGGATCCAGCACCGGATCCGGTTTTGTCCCATAAGCTTTCATGGTCGCCGCATCGTGCCGGATGGTTATGCGTCGTGTCCGGTTGCTGCCGGACACGGCAAAAATTAGCCGTCCGGCATCTGCAAAAAACGTTCTCTACAACGTTTTTTGTCAGCGCCGGCCGGCTTTTTCCACAGCGCATGCCCGGACTCTGTGAATGTTAACCCCACAAGTGCCCGGCGAGAGAGAGCGAGAGATCTCTCTCTCACCCGGACACTTGTGAGAGATCTCTCTCGCCGGGCACTTGTGGGGTTAACATTCACAGTGTCTGGGTGAGAGAGATCTCTCTGTGGGGTTAACCCCACAAGTGCCCGGCAAGAGAGAGCGATTCTCTCGCCTGGACACTAAGTGTTAACCCCCCATGTCTCTCTCTCCACCCCCCTCTCCTCTCCTCTGTCTCCTCCCCTCACCTCCCTTTCAGCAGCTGTCTCTCAGCGGCTGCCTCTGTCCACCTCCTCCTGCGGCTCCTTTAAATCATGTCCGAGCCGTATGTCTCGCCGCATACACATCCGGTGTCACGGCTGCAGGCCAGATCCGGCGGCCCGGCTTTTCGCCGCACGCCGCCGGACCCCACACACCGGATGTGTGAAAGTAGCCTTACTGTTTCTCTTATTCATTCTCGTCTCGACTATTGTAACTCTCTTCTAATCGGTCTCCCTCTTACCAAACTCTCCCCTCTCCAATCTGTCTTGAATGCTGCATCCAGGATCATATTCCTCACCAATCGTTACACTGATGCCTCTACCTTGTGCCAGTCATTACACTGGCTACCCATCCACTCCAGAATTCAGTATAAACTTATTACCCTCACCCACAAAGCCCTCCATGGCTCAGCATCACCCTACATCTCCTCCCTTGTTTCAGTATACCACCCTACCCACGCCCTCCGTTCTGCTGATGACCTGAGGTTAGCATCCTCAATAATCAGAACCTCCCACTCCCGTCTCCAAGACTTTACACGTGCCGCGCCAATTCTTTGGAATGCACTTCCCAGGTCAATACGATTAGTCCCCAATCCCCACAATTTTAAGCGTGCCCTGAAAACACATTTATTCAGACTGGCCTATCGCCTCAACACATTAACCTAATCTATCCCTGTGTGGCACAGCCAAAAGTTTTACCATAACCAGATTTCCCGCATCATGTTCCCACATGCTTTATGCATCCATTAGCCCTCTGTGTCTGTACTGTCACACACTTAACATTATGGCTGGTCCATACAATCAGGGCAATTGTTACCACCCACCTTTCGTGTCTACCTCTTTCCTCATAGACTGTAAGCTTGCGAGCAGGGCCCTCATTCCTCTTGGTATTTGTTATAATCTACTGTATGTGATTATTGTTATGCTGTAATGTCTATTGTCTGTACAGATCCCCTCTGAAATGTAAAGTGCTGCGGAATATGTCGGCGCTATAGAAATAAAATTTTTTATTATTATTATTATAGTATTGTACAGGTGATAGTTTCATCACCTGCCCAAGCATTAATTCCATCACCTGTGCAATAATAAGGAAATCCTGAAAACATGACCTTTTGGTGGGTCTTGAGGTCTGGAGATGAGAAACACTGCCTTAAAAGAATAATTTGTATGCACAAAAACGCAGTTACGTATACTATAACCAACATTTCTCACTCATAGTGGAGTAGCGGAATAGAGTCGACTATTAGCAAAACAAGCATAGTATAGGCACTTTTTCATAATGGTATATGAAAAGTACTTGGGGAAAACTTCCTCTAGAAGTTTCTCATCCAGCTCTATTTCACAGAGATCTCTCATTGGCAGCCAACCATAATGAATCGTCTGCAGTAGAGTCAAACATGTGGACTCCACCAAGGGCAACCACCTTGAGCCAAGCAAGGTAGATTATAGAATAGGAAATTTGGTTTTCACAGAGCCTCCTTTTGTATATCCCAAAACTTGGCTCGCTTCTGAACTTCTGTTGAAAATTCAGGATAAATGGATAATTTTCTTCCATTAATGGTAAGTGAAGAATGGTCCCTGGATCTTCATAGGATAAGGTCTCTATCTTTAACCCTTTTCTGACATCAGATGTACTATCCCGTCCATGGGACCCGGGCCCCTATGCCCATGGACGGGATAGTACGTCTAGCGCGATCAGCGGCGCCCACGTAGTGAGCGCCGCTGATCGCGGCCGGGTGTCAGCTGATTATCACAGCTGACACCCGGCACAATGTGTCAGGGGCAGTCACGGACCGCCCCCGACACGTTAACCCCTTGCACACCGTGATCAAACATGATCGCGGTGTACCGGGGGTTAAAGGGAAGCATCGGCAGGGAGGGGGCTCCCTCTGTGCTTCCCTGAGCCCCCCACAGCAGCGCAATGTGCAGCGCTGCAGCGGGGGTCTCTTTCCCTACAGGCCCCCGAATCCAAGATGGCGACGGGGGCCTGCAGGGAGCTGGCTTCCTCAGTGCCTGCAAAGCGCAGGCAAGGAGGAAACCTGCACACTGCCTGTGACAGATCGCTGATCTGTCACAGTGATCTGTGATGTGACAGATCAGCGATCTGTCACAGGACAGTGAAGTCCCACCTGGGACTATGTAATAAAGTTAAAAAAAAAATAAAAGTGTTAAAATAATTTTAAAAAAATCGCCAAATAAATTAGAAAAAAAAAAAAAATATTCCCCCAATAAATCCATTTTTGGGAAATAAAAAAAAAAACAAACCAATAAAAGTACACATATTAGGTATCGCTGCGTCCGTAACGACCCACCCTATAAAACTGTCCCATTAGTTAACCCCTTTAGCGAACCCCTTAAAAAATAAAAAACAAAGCAAAAAATAATCATTTATTATCATACCGCCAAACAAAAAGTGTAATAACGCGCGATAAAAAAGACGCATATAAATATCCATGATACCGCTGAAAACGACATCTTGTCCCGCAAAAAACGAGCTGCCATACAGCATCATCAGCGAAAAAATATAAAAGTTATAGCTCGCAGAATAAAGCGATGCAAAAATAATTATTTTTTATATAAAATAGTTTTCATTGCATAAAACCGACAAAACGTAAAAAAATGACCTAAATGAGGTATCGCTGTAACCGTACTGACCCGAAGAATAAAACCGCCTTATCAATTTTACTGCTCGCGGAACGGTGTAAACGCACCCCCCAAAAGAAATTCATGAAACGCTGGTTTTTGTTCATTCTGCGTCCCAAAAATCGGAATAAAAAGCGATCAAAAAATGTCACGTGCCCGAAAATGGTACCAATAAAAACGTCAACTCGTCCCGCAAAAAATAAGACCTCACATGACTCGGTGGGTCAAAATATGGAAAAATTATAGCTCTCAATATGTGGTGATGCAAAAACTATTTTTACAATAAAAAGCGTCTTTTAGCGTGACAGCCGCCAAACATAAAAACCGCCATAAATAGTAAATCAAACCCACCGTTATCACCCCCTTAGTTATTGAAAAATAATAAAATTAAAAGAAAATTTATTTATTTCCATTTTCCCATTAGGGCTAGGGTTAGGTCCAGGGCTAGGGTTAGGGCTGAGATTAGGGTTAGGGGTGCGTTGGGGTTCGGGTTGGAGTTAGAATTGGGGGTTTCCACTGTTTGGGCACATCAGGGGCTCTCCAAATGCAACATGGCGTCTGATCTCAATTCCAGCCAATTCTAAGTTGAAAAAGTCAAATGGTGCTCCTTCCCTACAGGCCCCCAAATCCAAGATGGCAACGGGGGCCTTCGGGGGCCTGCAGGGAGCTGGCTTCCTCAGTGCCTGCAAAGCGCAGGCAAGGAGAAAACCTGCACACTGCCTGTGACAGATCGCTGATCTGTCACAGTGATCTGTGATGTGACAGATCAGCGATCTGTCACAGGACAGTGAAGTCCCACCTGGGACTATGTAATAAAGTTAAAAAAAAAATAAAAGTGTTAAAATAATTTTAAAAAAATCGCCAAATAAATTAGAAAAAAAAAAAATATTCCCCCAATAAATCCATTTTTGGGAAATAAAAAATAAAAAAAAACAATAAAAGTACACATATTAGGTATCGCCGCGTCCGTAACGACCCACCCTATAAAACTGTCCCATTAGTTAACCCCTTTAGCGAACCCCTTAAAAAATAAAAATAAAAAACGAAGCAAAAAATAATCATTTATTATCATACCGCCAAACAAAAAGTGTAATAACGCGCGATAAAAAAGACGCATATAAATATCCATGATACCGCTGAAAACGACATCTTGTCCCGCAAAAAACGAGCTGCCACACAGCATCATCAGCGAAAAAATATAAAAGTTATAGCTCGCAGAATAAAGCGATGCAAAAATAATTATTTTTTATATAAAATAGTTTTCATTGCATAAAACCGACAAAACGTAAAAAAATGACCTAAATGAGGTATCGCTGTAACCGTACTGACCCGAAGAATAAAACCGCCTTATCAATTTTACTGCACGCGGAACGGTGCAAACGCACCCCCCAAAAGAAATTCATGAAACGCTGGTTTTTGTTCATTCTGCGTCCCAAAAATCGGAATAAAAAGCGATCAAAAAATGTCACGTGCCCGAAAATGGTACCAATAAAAACGTCAACTCGTCCCGCAAAAAATAAGACCTCACATGACTCGGTGGGTCAAAATATGGAAAAATTATAGCTCTCAATATGTGGTGATGCAAAAACTATTTTTACAATAAAAAGCGTCTTTTAGCGTGACAGCCGCCAAACATAAAAACCGCCATAAATAGTAAATCAAACCCACCGTTATCACCCCCTTAGTTATTGAAAAATAATAAAATTAAAAGAAAATGTATTTATTTCCATTTTCCCATTAGGGCTAGGGTTAGGGCTGAGATTAGGGTTAGGGGTGCGTTGGGGTTCGGGTTGGAGTTAGAATTGGGGGTTTCCACTGTTTGGGCACATCAGGGGCTCTCCAAATGCAACATGGCGTCTGATCTCAATTCCAGCCAATTCTAAGTTGAAAAAGTCAAATGGTGCTCCTTCCCTTCCAAGCTCTGCCATGCGCCCAAACAGTGTTTTACCCCCACATGTAGGGTATCAGCCTACTCAGGACAAATTGCAAAACAACTTTTGGGGTCCAATTTCTCCTGTTACGATTAGGAAAATAAAAAATTGGGGGCAAAAATATCATTTTTGTGGAAAAATACAATTTTTTTTATTTTCATGCCCGGGCATTATAAACTTCTGTGAAGCCCTTGGGGCTTCAAAGTGCTCACCACACATCTAGATAAGTTCCTTAGGGGGTCTAGTGTCCAAAATGGGGTCACTTGTGGGGAGTTTCAATAGTTTAGGTACATCAGGGGCTCTCCAAACGCACGACACCCGCAGACCATTCCATCAAAGTCTGCATTCCAAAACGTCACTACTTCCCTTCCGAGCCCCGACGTGTGCCCATACAGTTGTTTTCTCCCACATATGGGGTATCAGCATACTCAGGACAAATTGGCCAACAACTTTTGGGGTCCAATTTCTCCTGGTACCCTTGGGAAAATAAAAAAATGGTGACTAAAAGATCATGTTTGTGGAAAAAATACAAATTTTTTATTTTCACGCCGGGCGTTATAAACTTCTGTGAAGCACTGGGGGGTTCAAAGTGCTCACCACACATCTAGATAAGTTCCTTGGGAGGTCTAGTTTACAAAATGGTGTCATTTGTGGGGGGTTTCCACTGTTTTGGTACATCAGGGGTTTTCCAATCGCGACATGGTGTCCGATCTCAATTCCAGCCAAAAACATCAAATGGCGCTGCTTCCCTTCCGAGCTCTGCCATGCGCCCAAATAGTGGTTTACCCCCACATGTGGGGTATCAGCGTACTCAGGACAAATTGCACAATAACTTTTAGGGTCCTGTTACCCTTGGGAAAATAAAAATTGGGGTGAAAAGATCATTTTTGTGGAAAAAATATGATTTTTTAATTGTACCGCTGTACGTTATAAACTTCTGTGAAGCCCTTGTTGGTTAAAAGTTCTCACCACATATCTAGATAAGTTCCTTAGGGGGTCTAGTTTCCAAAATGGGGTCACTTGTAGGGGGTTTCCACTGTTTAGGTACATCAGGGGCTCTCCAAACGTGACATGGCGTCTGATCTGAATTCCAGCCAATTTTGCATTGAAAAAGTCAAACGGCGCTCCTTCCATTCTGAGCTCTGCCATGCGCCGAAACAGTCGTTCCCCCCCACATATCAGGTATCAGCATACTCAGGACAATTTGCACAATAACTTTTGCAGTCCAATTTCTCCTGTTACCCTTGGTAAAATAAAAAAAATTGAACCTGAAGTATTTTTTTTGTGAAAAAAAGTTAGATGTTCATTTTTTTTAAATATTCAAAAAAATTCCTGTGACGCACCTAAAGGGTTAATAAACTTCTTGAATGTGGTTTTGAGCACCTTAAGGGGTGCAGTTTTTAGAATGGTGTCACTTTTGGGTATTTTCTATCATATAGACCCCTCAAAGTGGCTTCAAATGTGATGTGGTCCGTAAAAATAAAATGGTGTTGCAAAAATGAGAAATCGCTGGTCAATTTTTAACCCTTATAACTTCCTAACAAAAAAAAAATTTTGGTTCAAAAATTGTGCTGATGTAAAGTAAACATGTGGGAAATGTTAGTTATCAAGTTTTTTGTGTGCCGTATCTCTGATTTAAGGGCATAAAAATTCAAAGTTGGAAAATTGCGAAATTTTCAACATTTTCGCCAAATTTCCGTTTTTTTCACAAATAAACGCAAGTTATTTGAATGAAATTTTACCACTATCATGAAGTAAAATATGTCACGAGAAAACAATGTCAGAATCACCGGGATCCATGGAAGCGTTCCAGAGTTATGACCTCATAAAGGGACAGTGGTCAGAATTGTAAAAATTGGCCCGGTCATGAACGTGCAAACCACCCTTGGGGGTGAAGGGGTTAAAATTTAGTAAATTGATGAGTACAGGCCTTGGTGGAGCCCCCCGGTGACAAAGGATATGTAGGAACTCTATGAGCTCTTTCAGTTGCAAAAAAATTGAGACACTGGCTTTGCCGAACATTGTAGTCAGACAGGATTCAAAAACATCTAGTGAATTATGACCTTCTGCTTTTCCAGGAACCCCATCTAAATGTATGTTGTTTTGCCGAAGCCTATTCTCTAGGTCATCAGCCTTGATGAGAAGGAAGGGCAGTGATATTCTGAAGACCTCTCCTGAGATCTTATAGGCATTTGATTATCATCAGCACTTGCTCTTTCCTCCAACTCACATGTCTTGTGTGATGAGATTAATGTCCTCTCTAAGGCCTCCCATGTGTTTATTGAGCGTTGCAGGATTTTACAGCAGAGAAAACATCTTGTAGTCTAGGCTCTTACCCAGAACCATTGGCTGAATTAGCTTCTCCATAGGTGTTGTCAGTGCTCTGTATTTCCTGCATTTCTTGATTGAAAGGGAACTTGTCAGGAGGATTGTCCACAGTAACCTACAGACAGTGTCAGGTCAGCGCAGTAGCAGTTATCAGATCACCTCTATTCACACCGATAGATGCTACTGCGCAGGCATGGCGGGTGCCATTTTATACACCTCAGAATAACCTCAACCACATTTCCACATTTATTAATTGCACAGTAACATGCAATTATGCTGCAACGCAGGGGCCACGGCTGGCACCAGCCTGCAGAAGCTTTGTTTTTTGTACATTAGGGTTGATTGAATAGCTTCGGATACGCGTTTACTGAATAGCTGCATTGGTAACCCAGATACCTGAAGCGCTCCAAATAATCAGCTGTTCAGCGCCGCAGCTGCATGTGTTGCATCTGTGTGACAGTCACAACACATGTATGGAGAGCCCAAGAAACAGGTTCTCACACAGCTGCGACACATGCAGCTGCGGCGCCGAACAGATGATAATCGGGAGCAGCGTCGGACTGGAACACCTTGGGCCCACCAGAGAAAATCATTCTTGGGGCCCACTATGTAGCTGCATAGTTAAATACCAGACCACCAATTATGCGGTAAAACACGCTAATATCCGGGTATAATATAAGGTTGTACATGTCTTAATTATGTAGCAGGAGTTGGGGTAGCCCCCTCATAGAATATAAAGAAGCCCCCTCACATAGTATAATGCAGCCATCTCATAGAATATAATACTGCCCCCCTCATAGGGTATAATACTGCCCCCCTCATAGGGAATAATGCACCCCCTCATAGGGTATAATGCTGCCCCCTCATAGGGTATAATACTGCCCCCCTCATAGGGAATAATGCACCCCCTCATAGGGTATAATGCTATATAGATATATAGATATAGAGTTAGATAGATATAGATAGAAAGATAGATGTAGAAATAGATAGATATAGAGATAGATAGTAGATAATGGATAGAAAGTAGATAATGGATAGATATAGATAGAAAGATTCATAGAGATAGATAGATAGAGATAGATATAAAGATAGATATAGAAAGAAATATAGATAGATAGATCGATAGGTAGATAGATATAGAGATAGATAGAAAATAGATAATGGATAGATAGATATAGAGATAGATAGCTATAGATAGAAAGATATAGAGATAGATAGATATATAGATAGAGATAGATAATAGATAGAGATAGATAATAGATAGAGATATACAGATATAATAATGATAAAGACATATATAGATAGATATAGAGATATATATAGAGATAGATAGATATAGAGATAATAGATAGATAGATAGATAGATATAGAGACAGATAGATATAGAAAGATAGATATAGAGACAGATAGATATAGAAAGATAGAGATAGATATAGAGATAATAGCTAGATATAGAGATATGTATAGAGATAGATAGATATAGAGTTAGAAAGATAGATAGATATAGAGAGAGATATAGAGATAGATAGAGATAGCTAGATAGATAGATGGATAGATAGATATAGATAATAGAGATAATAGATAGATATAATAGATAGATATAGATATAGAGATAGATCAATAGATAGATAGAGAGAGATAGAGATAGAGAGATAATGAGATATAGAGATAGATATAGAGATATAGTGTTAGATAGAAAGATAGATATAGAGATAGATAGATATAGAGATAGATATGGATATAGAGATAGATATGAATATAGAGATAACAGATAGATATAGAGATAGATAGATAGATATAGAGATAGATATATATAGAGATAATATATAGATAGCTATAGAGAGAGAGATATAGAGATAGATATAGAGAGAAATAGATATAGAGATAGAGATAGATATAGATATAAAGATAGATAGAGATAGAGAGAGCGGTAGATAGGGAGAGAGATAGATATAGAGAGAGATAGATACAGAGATCGATAAGTAGATAGATAGATATAGATAATAGATAGAGATAGATAGATAAAGATAGATAATAAATATAGAGATAACAGATAGATATAGAGATAGAGTAAGATAGAAAGATATAGAGATAGGTAGATATAGATAATAGAGATAGCTAGATAGATAGACATAATAGATAGATATAGATAGATATAGAGATAGATAGAAAGATAGATATAGAGATAGATGTAGAGATAGAAAGATAGATATAGAGATAGATATAGATAATAGATAGAGATAAATAGATAGATAGATATAGAGATAGATATAGAGATAGAAAGATAGATAGATATACAGATAGAGATAGAGATAAATAGATAGATATAGAGAGAAATATGGAGAGAAATAGATATAGAGATAATAGATATATATAGAGATAGATAGATATAGATATAGAGAGAGATAGATACAGAGAAAAGATATAGAGATAAATATAGAAAGATAGATAGATATATAGATATAGAGATAGAAAGATAGATATAGAGATAGAGCGATAGATAGATATACAGAGAGATAGATATAGAGATATATAGATAGATAGCTATAGAGAGAGATATAGAGATAGATATAGAGAGAAATAGATATAGATAGATATATAGATATAAAGATATAGAGATAGATATAGATATAGAGATAGAGCGATAGATAGCGAGAGATATAGATATAGCGATAGATAGCTACAGAGAAAAGATATAGAGATAGATAACGGATAAATAGATAGATATAGAGATTGATAGATATAGATATTAGATAGAGATATATATATAGATAAAGATAGATAGATATAGATGGTAGATAGATAATAAATATAGAGATAATAGATATAGAGATAGATAGAGTAAGATAGATAGATATAGAGATAGATAGATAGACATAATAGATAGATATAGAGATATATATAGAAAGATATAGAGATAGATAGATATAGAGATAGATGTAGAGATAGAAACATAGATATAAAGATAGAGCGATAGAGATAGATATAGAAATAGATAGATATAGATAATAGATAGATATAGATAATAGATAGAGATAGAAAGATAGATAGATATAAGAGAGATAGAGAGAGAGATATATAGAGATATAGAGATAGAGCGATAGATAGCGAGAGATATAGAGATAGATAGATACAGAGAAAAGATATAGAGATAGATAACGGATAAATAGATAGATAGGTATAGAGATAAATAGATAATATTAGATAGAGATATATATAGATAAAGATAGATAGATATAGATGGTAGCTAGATAGATAATAAATATAGAGATAATAGATATAGAGATAGAGTAAGATAGATAGATATAGAGATAGATAGATAGACATAATAGATAGATATAGAGATATATAGAAAGATATAGAGATAGATAGATAGATAGATATAGAGATAGATGTAGAGATAGAAACATAGATATAAAGATAGAGCGATAGATAGAGATAGATATAGAAATAGATAGATATAGATAATAGATAGATATAGATAATAGATAGAGATAGAAAGATAGATAGATATAAGAGAGATAGAGAGAGAGATATATAGAGATAGATAGATAGAGCGAGAGAGATATAAAAAAAAAACACAATACTCACCTCTCCTCCTCGCTCCCACGCTGATCCCGGCTTCAGTGTCAGGAGCTGCCCCCTCTGCCAGACACACAGCGGGTGCGCGATGTAGTGACGTCATCGCGCACTGGCTGTGAGTCAGGAGCAGAGAGGACTGAGGGCGGCGCCGGCCCTGATGCAGAGCGGCTTACTGGGCTGGGGGCGGGGCCTCTGGGGGTGGAGACTGTGAAATGATATTCACTGCTTCGCAGTGAATATTCATTTCACTTTAGCAGCGGGGACAGGGGCTCCTGTCACCCGCTGCTGCTCCGCTGGCAGGGGCCCCCATAGCAGCTGCATGGTGTGCGACACACCACTGGCTGGGGGCCCCTGGAGCAGCGGGGGCCCTAGGCAACTGCTGGCCCTGTATGCCAGCAGGTGCCAGGGCCCACCAGATGCCAGGGCCCACCGGAGAATCCTCCGGTTCTCCGGTGGGCCAGTCCGACTCTGATCGGGAGCGATATCAGAGCACCACATGAAGACCCCTCTTCCAAGCCACCCTGGAGCATGAGAATATCATTAATTCAAAAATGCAAATCACGATTAAACAACAACCACAAGATGGATTTCATCAACCAAGGTATCATTTTAATCAGTATAATGGTGCCAACCTGACAGTGGCTGTAGTTTACAGAGCACAATCCTGCTGAGAGCAGTGCCACGTTGCCTCCCTTAAACAGCCTTTGTAGCTCTCTCCCCTGGAAGCATACCTAATCAGGTTGCAAGTCATGAGAAGGGTTTAAGGTCGTCTATCAGATCTCCCTAGCTTTGCTGCAGCAGTCTCAGCCTCTCTCACTGTGGCTGATGTGGGGAGAGGAGGCGCCATGTTGGAAGGCGCTCCTTCTGATTCAACCCTTCTCTGTATATTCCAGGGACTTTCCCCCAGCCGTTGGTGTGAAGGAATCAATATTTTACTTCTAATAGCTGTGAAAATGACAGAATGCAGAGCAGAGCGACGCTTTGTGCATCCTCTTCACATGGCCTTCGAGACTTACAGCGTTTACAGAAAGATACATTGTGTAGAAGAAGAAAAAAGCAGAGAAATGTGACATATACTCATTTCCAGATAAAGTAAAAATAATCCAAAGGTACTCTGCCACTACATAAACAGTAAGAAACTCAAAATTGATAGTGTTGACCCCTCACAACTAAACTTGGTAAATTGGTGGAGGGGAATGGCTTTTCTCCTCAATCTACTTTTCCTTCTTCTCTACAGTATTTACTCGTGAAAATGTTATGAAATGACAAATCTCACCTGCTAAACCCAGCAGGAGGTACAGTGTCACCTCAAAAACACTAAAAAAAGACTAATCACTGGGCTCGGATGGCATACACCATGAATACTTCAGGAAATAAGTACTGTGGCAGACAGATCATTACTTCTGATATTCAAGGATTCCATACTAACAGGATTAGTAACCAGAGCTACCAACCGTCCCGGATTCTGCGGGACAGTCCCCTTTTTGCCACGCCCACCCTTCCGGGACTCTTTTTCCTGCACTGCAGGGAGATAAGTCGCACACCTCCCCATTTACCTCATTCTCACCCTCCCAAAGACCCACTGTGTCTGCACTCCGCAGCCCCTCACAGCCAGCAATCACATTGCTAGGCTGTTCTCTCTTCTGTGCGCATAGGACCTGTGATGAGGTCACAGGAGGGGAGGAGTCAGGGGTCACATGATCAGGGGCCTCTGTATGCTGGACTCTGCTGTGCTAGTTGTCATGGTGCTGGATGAGGGAAGTTTATGTGTGGGGTCAGGAGGGGTTTATAGGGTGGATGTAGCAGAGCTGTGTGTGTACAAGGTGTATGGAGCAGAGCTGTGTGTGTACAAGGTGTACGGAGCAGAGCCGTTTGTGTATGGAACGGAGCCGTATGTACGAGGTGTATCGCTAAGTGGTCGCTAGTGAGCTGCCACACAGGCAGATCTCACCAGCGACATCGCTGGGGACGGGGGTCGCTACTTACCTGTCACACTAGGCGATCCTGCGTTCTCCCGCCCGGCTCCACGCGTCGCTCGTCTCCACATCAGGAAGCTGACGACGAGAAACGGCCCAGGACGTTCTCGCGCGATCAGCGATAACCAGCGGGGGAGCAGTCAGAGGTAAGTATCAGACATAGCGAAAAACCAGTGACGTTATAGCGATATTGCTAGCGATATCGCTTAGTGTGACAGGCCCTTAAGAAGAGTAAGACTTGTCAATCCTAGAGAGGGTATCTGGGGTTTTATACCAACGAGAAATAATCTTTTAATTTGGCTCCTTGTATCTTGTTGAGGGAGAAATGGCGTGAATCTCTTTCCAAAGTCTAGAAATTTCCTCTGGTGATAATGATAAATTTAATTCTTTCTCCCATTTGCTAATGAAGTTAAGAGGTCCTTTCGTATCACAGAGTAATTTGTAAATTTTAGATATAATATTTTTATTATTAAAAAAGATATCTTGAGTATATTTATCAGTGAAGTTATTGGAGATGTTAGGTATCTGAGTTCTAATTGTTTCTTTTATAATTTCAAACTCTGTCTCTGACATTACAACACCTCTAAATGTGGTCCTGAGCTCACTTGTAGAAACGATACTATTTTTTTGAATAAAGTGGCCAATATGTATATAAGGGAGAGTCCCTAGATTTTTTTATTTTATTTTTAATGGCTCTGTATCTATTCGGGATCAAGTGTAATAATGTCGTACATGTGCAAATACTAGGAACAAAATTATATTTTTTTATTAGTTCTGTTTCAAATAGATATTGAGAGTTTAGTTAAAGGGTTCTCGATCTCACAATATTTAAATTTATTATATGGTGTTGACCAAAGACAATGGTCAATATTCTTATTTAAAAGATTAAGTTTTAGTGATTTTAAGTTTTAAGATTTATTGCTTTTTTTGTGCTGTTTTACTGCATGTTTTGTGCAGTTTTCCACCTGCGGATTTCTAGAATGGAGCAGGTGGAAAACTGCACCAAAAGCGCACAAAAGAAGTGACATGCTGCTTTTTTCAAAAAAGCAGCATGTGCACAGCGGATTTTGTTTCACATAGGCTACAATGGTGCTGTACATCACATGCAGTTCTGCTGTGTATAGGCAGCAGAAACGCACTGTGTGCACATAGCCTTAGAGACGCACCAGGGATCCCGACAACGATATGACCTGGTAAGGATCGCTGGTGCGTCGCTACATGATCGTTACATGGCCGTCAAACAGGCAGACTTAGGCTATGTGCACACGCTGCAGATTCACCTGCGGATTTGTATCTGCGGATCCGCAGGTAAAACCGCAGCTAAAATTACCTGCGGTTTTACCTGCAGATTGGCCAGCGGCTTTCTCCTGCGGTTTGACACCTGGACAATGGAATAGGTGGCAAACCGCAGCGGAATCCGCAGAAAGAATTGACATGTCAATTCTTTCTGCGGATTCAAAACCGCAGCTTTTCTGCAGTTGGAAAAAGCGCAGCTTTTCCGCAGTTGAAAAACCGCAGCATGTGCACTGCGGATGTAAATCACATAGACTTACATTGTACTGTACGCTGTCTGCAGAACTGCTGCGGATCCGCAGAGGCCAAATCCGCAGCGTGTGCACATAGCCTTACCCAACGACGCAGCAACGATCCAGCGATCCGTATAACAACCTCGGCAGTCGTTGGGACCTTGTCACACAGCAGCGATTCTGACGACTCCCGCCTGCGTCCATGATTTCTGAGTCGCTAATGAGGTCGCTCGTCGGTGTCAAACACAGCGATGCGCGCTGGCCAGCAGGACACCAGCGATCAAAAAATGGCCCAGGACATTCAAGCACGATCAGCGACATCGCAGCGGGGGCCTGGTCGCCGCTACGTAGCGAGATCGCTGGCGAGGTCGCTGTTGTGTCATAAAATCGGTGACGCTTCAGCGATCTCGCTATGTGAGACAGGGCCTTAAGACCTCACAGTGCATGTCAGACCAAATGAGAATGGTCAAGGTGCTCAGAGACAGAATTGTGGCAAGGCACAGATCTGGCAAAGGTTACAAAAGAATTTCTGCAGTACTCAAGGTTCCTAAGAGCACAGTGGCCTCCACAATAATTAAATGGAAGAAGTTTGGGACCACCAGAAGTCTTTCTAGACCTAGCTTTCCAGCTAAACTGAGCAATCGTGGGAGAAGAGCCTTGGTGAGAGAGGTAAAGAAGAACCCCAAGATCACTGTGGATGAGCTCCACAGATGCAGTAGGGAGATGGGAGAAAGTTCCACAAAGTCAACTATCACTGCAGCCCTCTACCAGTTGGGCCTTTATAGCAGAGTGACCCAATAGAAGCCTCTCCTCAGTGCAAGACATATGAAAGCCCGCATAGAGTTTTCTAAAAAACACATGAAGGACTCCCAGACTATGAGAAATAAGATTCTCTGGTCTGATGAGACGAAGGGAGAACTTTTTGGTGATAATTCTAAGCGGTATGTGTGGAGAAAACCATGCACTACTCATCACCTGCCCAATACAATCCCAACAGTGAAACGTGGTGGCAGCATCATGATATGGGGGTGAAGGAAGCATGACTGCAGCCAAGTGCATAGATATCCTGGATGAAAACCTCTTCCAGAGTGCGCTGAACCTCAGACTTGGCCGGAGGTTCACCTTCCAACAAGACAATAACCCTAAGCACACAGATAAAATAACAAAGGAGTGGCTTCAGAACAACTCTGTGACCATTCT
Organism: Dendrobates tinctorius; assembly: GCF_039654945.1. Taxonomy (NCBI): domain Eukaryota; kingdom Metazoa; phylum Chordata; class Amphibia; order Anura; family Dendrobatidae; genus Dendrobates; species Dendrobates tinctorius. The sequence continues at coordinate 18,429,685 of NW_027361932.1, read as the reverse complement.
TGACTATCCCAGCGAGAGCCCTGACCTAAACCCAAATGAGCATCTCTGAAAATCGCTGTCCACCAATGTTCACCATCCAACCTGACGGAACTGGAGAGGATCTGCAAGGAAGAATGGCAGAGGATCCCCAAATACAGGTGTGAAAAACTTGTTGCATCATTCCCAAGAAGACCCATGGCTGTACTAATAATAATAATAATAATAATAATACATTTTATTTTTATAGCGCCGACATATTCCGCAGCACTTTACATTTCAGAGGGGATTTGTACAGACAATAGACATTACAGCTTAACAATAATCACATACAGTAGATTATAACAAATACCAAGAGGAAAGAGGGCCCTGCTCGCAAGCTTACAGTCTATGAGGAAAGAGGTAGACACGAAAGGTGGGTGGTAACAGTTACCCTGATTGTATGGACCAGCCATAATGTTAAGTGTGTAACAGTACAGACACAGAGGGCTAATGGAGGCATAAAGCATGTGGGAACATGATGCGGGGAACCTGGTTATGGTAAAACTTTTGGCTCTGCCACACAGGGATAGATTAGGTTAATGTGTTGGGGTGGTAGGCCAGTCTGAATAAATGCGTTTTCAGGACACGCTTAAAATTGTGGGGATTGGGGACTAATCGTATTGACCTGGGAAGTGCATTCCAAAGAATTGGTGCGGCACGTGTAAAGTCTTGGAGACGGGAGTGGGAGGTTCTGACTATTGAGGATGCTAATCTCAGGTCATCAGCAGAACGGAGGGCGCGGGTAGGGTGGTATACTGAAACAAGGGAGGAGATGTAGGGTGGTGCTGAGCCATGGAGGGCTTTGTGAGTGAGGGTAATAAGTTTATACTGAATTCTGGAGTGGATGGGTAGCCAGTGTAATGACTGGCACAAGGTAGAGGCATCAGTGTAACGATTGGTGAGGAATATGATCCTGGCTGCAGCATTCAAGACAGATTGGAGGGGGGAGAGTTTGGTAAGAGGGAGACCGATTAGAAGAGAGTTACAATAGTCGAGACGAGAATGAATAAGAGAAACAGTAAGAGTTTTTGCAGCGTCAAAGGTAAGAAAAGGTCGAATTCTAGAAATGTTTTTGAGGTGCAGATGACAAGAGCGAGCCAGTGATCGAATGTGGGGGGCAAAGGAAAACTCGGAATCAAGTATGACCCCAAGACAGCGGGCCTGTTGCTGGGGAGTAATAGTGGAACCACACACAGAAATGGCAATGTCGGGTATAGGTACATTAGTAGAGGGAGGAAACACCAGGAGTTCAGTCTTTGACAGGTTCAGTTTCAGATATAGTGAGGACATGATATTAGACACAGCGTTTAGACAATCGCCGGTGTTTTCTAGAAAGGCTGGCGTGATGTCAGGAGAAGAAGCGTATAATTGGGTGTCATCAGCATAGAGATGGTACTGGAAACCAAATCTACTGATTGTTTGACCAATAGGGGCAGTGTACAAGGAGAAGAGGAGGGGACCTAGAACCGATCCTTGGGGGACCCCAACAGTAAGGGGAAGATGAGAGGAGGAGGAACCGGCAAAAGATACAGTAAAGGAGCGGTCGGAGAGATAGGAGGAGAACCAGGAGAGAACGGTATCCTTAAGGCCAATGGAACGGAGCATAGTGAGGAGGAGCTGATGATCCACAGTGTCGAATGCTGCAGAGAGATCCAAGAGAATTAGCATGGAGTAATGACCATTTGATTTAGCTGTTAGCAGATCATTAGAGACTTTAGTGAGGGCAGTTTCAGTGGAGTGTAAAGAGCGGAAACCGGATTGGAGAGGGTCGAGAAGAGAGTTTTCTGAGAGATAGCGGATAAGACGGGAGTGGACCAGGCGTTCCAGGAGTTTAAAGATGAAGGGAAGATTAGAGACAGGTCTATAGTTAGCGGCACAGTTTTGGTCAAGGGATGGTTTTTTAAGTAGTGGATGTATGATGGCATGCTTAAATGAGAAGGGAAAAATACCAGAAGAGAGAGAGGTTAAATATTTTAGTTAGGTGAGGGGTGACAGCAGGGGAAAGGGACTGAAGGAGCTGTGACGGAAATGGGTCACTGGTGCAAGTAGTTGGGTGAGAAGATGCAAGGAGCCTGCTTACTTCTTCTTCTGTGACTGGTTCAAAATCAGAGAGTGAGTTAGATGCAGTGGGGGAGGGAGGACGGTGCATGGTATGAGGTGATTGGGAGATAATTTCCTGTCGGATCTGGTCAATTTTTTCTTTGAAGTAATTGGCCAGATCGTCAGCTCGGAGCTCCGTGGTTGGGGCCTGTACTCTTGGATTGAGTAGAGAATGAAAAGTGTCAAAGAGACGTTTCGGGTTATTGGACAGTGAGGTGATGAGGGTGTTGAAATAGGTTTGTTTGGAGAGGTGAAGGGCAGTGTTGTATGTTCTAAGCATAAACTTAAAATGGCTGAAATCTTCAGGTAGATTGGATTTTCTCCACAGACGTTCGGCGCACCTGGAGCACCGCTGCAGGAAACGTGTTTGCACCGTGTGCCAGGGTTGTCTCCGTCTGCGTTGTGGTGTTCTATTTATAGGGGGTGCAAATTCATCCAGGGCACTTTGAAGTGTTTCATTGTAATGCTTCAATGCAGAATCAGGACATGAGAGGGAGGAGATAGGGGCCAATGAAGACTGCAAGTTCTTCAGAAGTTTCTGGGTGTTAATGGCCTGTATGTTTCTATAAGTCTGGACAGTGGGGGTGACCTGAGCAGCCTGGCAGTTCTTGATAGAGAATGAAAGAAGATTGTGGTCAGAGAGCGGGAGAGGGGAGTTTGCAAAATCATCCACTGCACAAAGCCGAGAGAAGACCAAATCGAGGGAGTTTCCGTCTTCATGCGTTGGAGAATTAGTAAGCTGCGAAAGGCCAAATGAGGAGGTTAGAGATAAAAGATGAGTAGCAGATGGTGAGAGGGGAAGAGCAATGGGGATGTTGAAATCACCCATGATGAGGGTAGGGATGTCACAGGAGAGAAAATGTGGAAGCCAAGTGGCAAAATGATCCAGGAACTGATGGGAGGGGCCGGGAGGACGATACACCACCGCCACTCGCATGGAGAAGGGGGTGTAGAGTCTGACGGCATGGACCTCAAAAGAAGGGAAGACAAGTGAGGGTACTTGAGGGATAACCTGAAAGGTACATTTTGGTGATAGGAGCAGACCAACGCCTCCACCAGCTCTATTGTCTGATCTTGGGGTATGAGAGAAGTGAAGCCCCCCGTATGAAAGAGCAGCAGCAGCGGTAGTGTCTGACTGCTGGATCCAGGTTTCAGTAAGAGCCAGGAGGTTAAGAGAATTAGAAAGGAAAAAGTCATGAATGAAGGAGAGTTTGTTACACACTGAGCAGCTCAAAAGGGTGCTTCTACCCAATACTGAGCAAAGGGTCTGAATACTTATGACTGTGATATTTCAGTTTTTCTTCTTTAATAAATTTGCAAACATTTTAGGTTTTTTTTCAGTCAGGATGGGGTACAGAGTGTACATTAATGAGAAAAAAAATGAACTTTTTTGAATTTACCAAATGGCTGCAATGAAACAAAGAGTGAAAAATTTAAAGGGGTCTGAATACTTTCCGTACCCACTGTCAATGCCACAACAATTAATAGACACTAGTAGATAAAGGTTTCATTACCTAAACAATATTTATTTGTATAATTAATAAAACTGGAATCTATCTCCCCCCTAGGGAAATCCCTAAATAGATGTATCTGCCTTGCCACGGAGGTTGGCACCCTAGCTTGCTCACAATATGGTGCCCCCGCTCAACGACGGCTAGCCTTGACGAACACTAAGGGTATGTGCACACGTAAGCGTTTTTTTTCACGTTTTTTAAGCATTTTTACTGGCAAAAACACTTAAAAAACGCTTAACAAGAAGCATCCCATTCATTTTAATGAATTCTGCACTTTTTGGGTATATTGATGTGGTTTTTTTCCGCAAAAAAAATGCATAGCGGTAAAAACGCAGGATGCTCATTAATTTCGCGGAAAAATCTGCATTTCTAACTATTTTCTATGAGACTGGGGACGCTCCGGAAAAAAAACGCATCAAAAACGCGCAAAAATCTCATTGCAGAAAAAAACGCGCGTTTTCTGGGAAGGAGTCCGGTTTTCAGTGAGGAATTTTCTGCATACGTGGGTACATAGCCTAATGCTTGCTATCCTATTTCAATTATATGTTAGTGAAAGCAGAGGGTCTTAAAAAAACTATCAAGGGTAATTGTCAATCAAACCAGATTATAATAAACACTGCTGTAGATTCTGCAATCAAGTGAAAAAAAGGTTCACACAACTTACATCAAGTGTGACACCATCAGGGGTAGATGTCACTAAAAAAATGTAATACTCAGACCAGATTGAAATATGGCTGATGATAATGAAAAAGTACAATAAGTGCAATACCTCTCAGAGCAGGTAAAGTTTTAATACCAATTGGAAGGGCACAGGGATGAGATTAGGTCATATTTAAAGGGCTATGGTAATATCGTGATGGAAATAATGATGAACCACCCATTTAAATTCAATAAAGAGACAAACTTTAAAGGCAAATTCAAAAACACCAGGGAAACCACATTAAGTTTTACTTACCTGTAGCCTCTATCATGTACGCAACTCGACGCATTTCCACTCCGTCATACAGTTCCTCAGGAGGCTCAAAGAACAGGCAGATTCTTAAAGGGATGCAGAGGCGTATCGGGGGGGGCAGCCGGGGCCTGTGCCCCGGGTGTAGTTGGCAGGGGGGCGCAGTCGGGCCGCCTAATGCGGCGGTCTGCACTGTCTCCCCCCCTGCGGCTGCATTCTGCCCCCCCCCGACCTGGGAGTTGGCAGTTCTTTGTATCGGCTGTCAAGCAGACAGCCAGCGCAGAGAAGCTGCGAGCGCTGGCTCCCAGGGAGCAATTGTACTGGCGTCAGAGCGACGCCAGCAACGTGTGTCATGCCGGCGCCAAGGACACTGGTGGTAAGTGTGCTCCACTCTCTCTGGAGCTGAAGAACCACCGAAGATTAAGGGGGGTCCACTTTGTGTGGGGGTTATTTAATGGATGGGGGCACTTTATATGTGTGGGGGAATTAAGAGTGGGGATGCGGGGTTATTTATTGTGTGAGGGGAAATGGCGTGTGAATGGGGGGTTATTTAATGGATGGGGGGCACTTTATGTGTGTGGGGGATTTTGAGTAGGGATGGGGAGTTTATTTAATGTATGGGGGATTTAGAGTGAGGATTGGGGATTATTTAATATGTGGGGGTTATTTAATGTGTGGGGGCATTTGAAATGGGGATGGGGTTATTTAATGTGTGGGGGCATTGGAGTGGGGATGGGGGTTATTTAATGTGTGGGGGGCATTTGGAGTGGGGATGGGGGGTTATTTAATGTGTGGGAGGATTTGGAGTGGAGATGGGGTGATTTGTAGTGGGGATGGGGGGATTTAAAGTGTGTGGGGAGATTTGAGGACACAATATGAAGAGTATGTATGTATGAGGAAACAGTATGGGGGGTGAGTGGGGGGATGGGTGCAGACAGTATGGGGAGCGAACAGGTAAATGTATGTGGACACAGTATGAGTATTGATGGGAAAAATCTATGTGGACACATAATTGGGAGTGAGGGTGATCGGATGTGTGCAGACACAGTATGGGGAGTCAGAGGTATGTGTGAGCAGGCAGTATAGAGAGTGAGGGGGTAAATATATGAGGAGACAGTATGGTGAACAGGTGGGATGTTAGAGGAGACAGTATGAGGAGGGAGGGGAATAGTGTGAGGCGACAGTATATTGCAGATATTTTTATTCAGGAGCATTATAATGACACTTCTATCTTTGAGGGGATCGTGTGGAGATTTGCTGCAGAAGATCGGAGAAGATGGAAGTCTGCAGAGACGAGATGTGGATGAGAAAACTCATCATGGGGTCTGGACAAGAAGTAGAAAAGGAGAATGACTCCAGAGACGACGTCATCTATAAGGTACTTAGATGTAAATATTATTTGTGATACTGACTAATTCTCATGTTTTTATTTGTTAGGAACATTAAAAGGGATGTCCAGGTTTGTGCTGAGTCTGCAGACATTCTATGTGACTGCAGACTTCTGAATTCTCACAGTGCTCACTGAACGCTGTCAGGATTCTCTCGTGCCGGTAATTTACATACATGCGGTCATATGCTGACTAGACATGTGTGGCCTCACTCAATGATAATGAACAGAGCGAGGCCGGGCATGTCTAGTCGGAATGTGGCCAGAAGTATATAAATCACATGTTTGTGCTGACATGACCGTGTACTCTTGCCACTGGAACGGGAGAATCCTAAAAGTGTGCAGTGCTTTCATTGTGAGAATTCAGAAGCTGCAATGTCAGGATTCAGCTCTGCAGGTTCCAGTAGCCATCACATGGACACTTCACTCATATGCAATTTTCATACTTATGGTCCTGTGACAACGAGCTTCTCTTCCTGCTTCTCTCAGTTTTTCACTGAACATTGAGAGCATTAGGGAGAGCAGCTCATCGGTACATGACTAAGTGCAAATCGCATGTGTGCTTGGGGGGGAGCGCCAAACTGAATTCTTGCCCCGGGTGCCAGAAAGCCTAGATACACCTCTGAAGGGATGATACCTGAAAAACCCAATATTATTTTCCGTAGGATCATGAATAAAAAAAAAAAAAAAAGAACTATGATGCACCCAGTAGGTAAGATAAGATCTATAAAACCCTTCAAGGATTTTTTCAATAAGCCCACTTCAATAGGCTCCTATTCTTGTGGGGGGCAAAATGTCTCTGTTGTGGTATGGTAAAACAAGGCTGTAAAGAATTCAAGACCACAATTACAGGAGGGAGTTTTGCTATAATTCAATTTTTAAATTTGCAGCACCAGTTATTTATACTTATTGCAACCTTCAATATGTAGGAAGGACTATCCAGTCGATACACAATAGGATGTACAAACATATGCATAATATACAGTACACTAAATCATTCTTTATCCAAACAGTATCTGATGGAACATAAAAAAAGCCAGCTGTGTACAATTAATAATAGAACAAATATCAGATAACGCTCCAAATCGTTATCAAAAGCTCATTAATCGAGACTCCAATTAGATCTTCAAATTATCAACCTTTATTTTGCTATTTTGCTACCCACCATCTCATAACCACATAGCATGCATATGATAGCAGGCTTTGGTTAACCTCTTCATGACCCAGCCTATTTTGACCTTAATGACCTGGCCATTTTTAGCAATTCTGACCAGTGTCCCTTTATGAGGTAATAACTCAGGAACACTTCAACACATCCTAGCGATTCTGAGATTCCTTTTTCGTGACATATTAGGCTTCATGTTAGTGGTAAATTTAGGTCGATAATTTTTGCATTTTTTTTTTTAAAAAATGGAAATTTGACAAAAATTTTGAAATTTTCGCAATTTTCACATTTAGAATTTTTATTCTGTTAAACCAGAGAGTTATGTGACACAAAATAGTTAATAAATAACATTTCCCACATGTCTACTTTACATCAGCACAATTTTGGAAACAAAAATTATTTTTGTTAGGAAGTTATAATGGTTAAAAGTTGACCAGTGATTTCTCATTTTTACAACAAAATTTACAAAACTATTTTTTTAGGGACCACCTGTTTGGCGTCGGGTTCCTGTCGCTGCACAGCGGGAATCCCAAGCCTTGCTTCCAGCGGTCTCCCATTCCTCTCCAGCCACAGAGGAGGTTGCTCAGCAAACTCGTCGGTCCACTCCAGGCGCTCTGCCCAGACCAGCTCCGTGGGTTTGCTTGCTTCTGCCACCTCTGACACAGCTATGGCAATACATGCTGCTCAGCAGCGAGATTCTCCAAGGAATAAGTCCCCATGTCGGGCCACTGAGCATGCCCGTGGAGTGATCTCCCATTGGAGATCAAAGGTCACGTTCTCAGGTCCTGCTCCTGTTCAGATTGGCCCATCCGAGAAGCCAGGAAGGTCCCGGACGCTCGCGGCTATAAAAGGTTCGCATGGCCGCTCGGCCATGCGCTAGGATAAACTGTATTTACAGACTATGTGGAGTGAGTGATGTATGTACGTATGAATGTCTCTGGTGAATGACTCATTAAGAAACCCCAACCTTTGGTATGCATGTGTTGTGCAGCCTAGCCTGCTAGCGCCCAGGCTTAGGTGTAGGTAGGACAGAGGTTGAGTCAGGCATCAGTCCTCACCAGGGACTCGGCACGCCTCAGTGCACGTGCTCCACTTCATAGCCAGGTCTATAGAGGCGCTCGCGGCAGCGATGCCGCACGCTCAGTGGGCCTAGAAGGACACTAACCCCATGTCCTTGGGGTAGAGTTCTGTGGCCGTACACTGTGCGCTCTTTTGGCCAGGCTCCGTGAGCTAAACAGGCTCCGGCATCTACGTTCAGCGGTTGTGCGACTCTGTGCATTAACAGAGTTCGCACCTGTTCACATTGGGTGATGTAACCCACATGTGACTGTGTTTTTATGCCGCTCTATTCTTCCACCATTACCTAGCAGCAGTGTATCACCTCTGCACGGTGGACCCCGGGCTGCGAACGCACCTACTATTATTTTATAATTTGGTGCGTTCCGCCAGCCCTAACACCACCTCACATTTGAAGTCATTTTGAGGGGTCTATATAGCAGAAAATACCCCAAAGTGACACCATTCTAAAAACTGCACCCCTCAAGCTACTCAAAACCACATTCAAGAAGTTTATTAACCCTTCAGGTGCTTCACAGGAACTAAAGCAACGTGGAAGGAAAAAATGGACATTTTAATTTTTCCAACAAAAATTTTCTTTTAGCATCAATTTTTTCATTTTCACATGGGTAGCAGGATAAAATGGATCCTAAAATCTGTTAAGCATTTTCTCCTGAGTACACAGATACCTCATATGTGGTCATAAACCACTGTTTCGGCGCATGGCAGGGCTCAGAAGGGAAGGAGCGCCATTTGACTTTTTGAATGGAAAATATGCTGGAATATTTAGCGGTTGCCATGTCGCGTTTGGAGAGTCCCTGTGTGCCTAAACATTGGCGCTCCCCCACAAGTGACCCCATTTTGGAAACTAAACCCTCCAAGGAACTTATCTAGATGCATAGTGAGCACTTTGAACCCCCAGGTGCTTCACAAATTGATCCGTAAAAAAAAGGACTTTCTCCTTCCCCCATGACAGCACCACGGAGAGAGAGGGGATCCGCCCCACGGGGACAGGAAACCTACCGATAAAAAGGCAGTACCTCTCTCCCGCATCAGTTGGTTTCCTGTCCCCATAGGGAACCTACAGACTTACCAGATGCCGGGGCCGACCAGTCTGGAGGATGGCAGCGGGAGCCCCCTGTCCCAGCTGGGGCGGTTACCCGAGTCGCCACCGCTGGGGTCAGCGGGCCTCCAGGGTGTGTGGAGGGAGAGGTGGCAGCAAGAAGACCCGTCCTCCCTCAGGATGGCATCCTCCATGGTGGCTGGAAGCGGCCCTGGGCCGGAGAGGTACCGGGGTGGGAGAGCGCCAGCGGGTGCAGGTATCCGCCACTTTCGCTGGCAGCCGGGGGAGATGCTGCCGCCCACGCAATGCACCACGGGGAGCCGGCGGTGGTGAGCACGCGTGGGGCGGAGCGGCGACGTCACACACGCGCCGGAGGGCAGGGGGAGACACCGCCGGCCGCGCAATGAGCGACGGTGGTGCGCACGCGTGGGGCGGAGAGTGCGACGTCACAAGTCGCAAACTAGCTGGCCAGGTGCATGTGTACAAGGGGGGGGAATTTTGAAATTTTCCCCTCACTTGGTTTAAAAGCGCACAGGGGGCATAGCGCAGCCTGTCACCTGCAGCCATGAGCACCAAGCCAGAAGACCAGCAGCTGTTGGACGCGTCCTCAGACACAGGACACCAGCAGCCATGGAAGTCGCCGCAGCAGCACCATAAGAAGGAGACCAAGGAGCAGTCACAGCGACACGGCAGCAGCAGCCGTTCAGAGTCCCGGCGCAGCAAGGAGTCCGGGGGGGCAGAGGTCTCAAAGGACAAGCCGCGTGCAGATGCCGGGCCCACGTCTGATTCGGTATCCTTCGGTCTGGCGGGTAAGTGGACTTCGTGAACGTATATGCTGTAATTAGGGCCTGTCCTCCTCTTATAGGGGAAGAAGTGCACACAGAAGTCCAACCACAAGATTTGCCCACTTTGTAAGGAGGAGCTCACCACAGCATGGGAATAAAGGCTTTGCCAGTCCTGCATTGAACATACAATATGCAAGGAATCCCCAGGGTTCGCTTCTGACCTTAGAGCCCTAATTGCCCACCAGGTAGAGAACACCGTCAAAACCCTTCAGTGAAAAAGCAGAAAGCATAAGAAACCCAAAAGAAAGGAACCCGAGTCAGATCCTAGTGAAAGGGAGAGCGGATCTTCTTCATCAAAACACAGATAGCCCGTCATCCGGCTCCTTGCCGTCTGCGGATGAAGGTCACAGCTGCTACCCTATAGAAGGGACGGAAAACTTAATAAAGGCAATCAGAACCACTATGGGGCTAGTAGACAACAGGCCTTAAAGAACCATCCAGGATGCCATGTTTAGTGGGTTGGAGGAAGAAGAGGAGGTCTTTTCCCATGAAAGATAAAATCCAGGCGCTCATACAGAGGGAGTGGAAAAGGCCAGAGAAAAAGGGCCTCCTAGCACCAAAAAGGAAATACCCCTTTGAGGAGCCAAGCTGCTCGTTTTGGGACAAGGCACCGAAAGTGGATGTAGCCATAGCAAAAGCCTAGAAAAAATTTTCTCTGCCGTTCGAGGACATGGGGACACTGAAAGACCCTATGGATAAAAAAGCGGATACATTCCTAAAAGGAGCCTGGGAAGCAGCCGGGGGTGGACTAAAACCTGCTATAGCTGCCACTTGTACAGCCAGAGCCCTGATGGTGTGGCTGGATCAGCTGGACGACCAACTAAGGAACAAAACGCCAAGGGGAGCAATCCTGGACTCCGTCCCGGGAAAGAGAGGAGCAGCGGCATTTCTAGTGGACGCATCCGCGGATTCAATCAGGTTGACAGCCAGGGCAGCCTCATTCTCGAATGCAGCACGAAGGGCTCTATGGCTCAAGTGCTGGACGGGAGACCTGCAAACAAAAACAAAGTTGTGCTCCATCCCCTGTGAAGGTGAATTCCTATTCGGGCCTACACTGGACGATATACTTGAGAAAGCAGGGGATAAAAAGAAGTCTTTCCCTAACCCATCCAATTTCCCCTTCAAACGTTTTCGGAGCAGGAAATTTATCCAAAGGAAGCCACCTAAAAACTCCCAGGACAAGTGGGAAGATAGAAGAGGCAAAGTTTGGGGGTTCATGTTCGGGAAACCAGCAGACAAGAAGCAACCCCAATGAAGGTGTCTCCCAGGTAGGGAGAAGATTGAGCCTCTTCTTCCCGACCTGGGAAAAGATATCAAGCAGTTCCTGGATCCTAAGCATCGTAGAAACAGGTCTCAAATTAAAATTCCACACCTCACCCAAACCCTCTTTCATAGTGACCACACAGAGGCAGTCGATAGAAGAGCAAGTTGCAGTACAACAAGAGATTCAGACCCTGGTGGAGAAAGCGGTGTTGCAGGAGGTTCACCACCAAGAAAAAGGAGCAGGCTTCTATTCCCCTATCTTCTTGCCGAAGAAACCAGATGGGACGTTCAGGACGATAGTGAACCTAAAAAGGTTAAACAAATGCCTAGTGATTCCTCTATTCAAGATGGAAACAATAAAATCTGCAGTAAAGATATTGTTTCCAGCTTGTTACATGACGGTACTCTACTTGAAAGATGCGTACTATCACGTCCCCATACACACGGACTATCGCCGGTTTCTCTGAATAGCAGTCACAATAAAGCATTACCAATTCAAAGCCCTCCCATTCGGGCTGGCCATCGCCCCGAGAGTATTCACGAAAATCATATCGGAGGTTATGGCACATTTGAGAGAACAGGACGTCCTAATAGTCCCATACTTGGACGACTTCCTAGTAGTAGGCAACTCCCCCGGTCATTGCAGAGACCAGTTGAACCAGACTATGGAATCTTTGTCCAACCTAGGTTGGCTGCTGAATCTACCGAAATCTCGGTTAATTCCGAGCCAAGTGCAAGAATATTTGGGCATAACCATAGATTCCATCAGGCAGGAGTGCCGCCTCCCCGAAGGGAAAAGGCTACACATAGAACAGCTAGCAACAGGAGCAATAACACGGACACTAATGACACTCAGGAAGGCCATGTCCTTGCTCGGCTCAATGACTGCCTGCCTACCAGCGGTCCAGTGAGCCCAAGCTCATACAAGAGATCTCCAGTGGGAGATACTAGAGGCAGAAATTTCTCTTCACGGGAATTTAGAAGGGCAGTTAAACATCTCACCCGTAACAGCTCGCTCTCTACAGTGGTGGATGAAACCAGGGTTGGACTGGGGTGTGTAGGGCCCACCAAGGGAATGAATTTTAGGGGCCCACCTACAGTAATGTACAACTCAACATTTAGGCTTTGAGACCACAGAATTACACCATGGGTTCTTTTGCCGTATATCCCACGCCAAATCTGCATCATTTCAGCATCCTAATTCTACTAAAAGCTGCACCGTTGTTCATATGCTGCAGATCTTTCCGCACTACGATTCATTTAATCCTTTAGGGCCGCAGGCCTGTTTTCACCTTAATGCCCAGGCCATTTTTTTGCAAATCTGACCTGTGTTACTTTGAAGTTAAAAAGTGACCCCATTTTGGAATCTACACCCCCAAGGATTGACGTAGGGGGTATAGTGATCACATTGTCCCAACAAGCGTTCCATGGTAGATGCTACACAGCCCAGCCAATCGAAGCGTTCGGATCTGCAGGGGGGGCTAAAATTCGCCCGGACCAGCCAGGCAGCGTTGCTGCCTGCCGGTCTTAGCGGCGAAAGCCTCCCGGTACCCGTGCGATTAGCTGCGGGGACCGACAGAACCCCTCGCCGTACATTAGTACAATAGTGGACATTTTAATTTAGAGACTTGGAGAAAAGATGTCTGAACACAAGGATGTCAGCGCCATCACCGTACATACAAGAACCAAACAGAAGAATCCAGAAGAGGGATCATTAATGGCAATGGCAGGCCTGGCATAACATACAGTACACCACATATCCCTACATACAGTATTATGGGCACCGCATAGTCCTTCATACAGAATTATGGGCACCGCATAGTCCTCCATACAGAATTATGGGGCACCACGTATCTCTCCAAACAAAATTATGGGCACCACATAGTCCTCCATACAGAATTATGGGACACCATGTAGTCCTCCATACAGAATTATGGGACACCACGTATCTCTCCATACAAAATTATGGGCACCACATAGTCCTCCATACAGAATTATGGGACACCATGTAGTACTCCATACAGAATTATGGGACACCACGTATCTCTCCATACAAAATTATGGGCACCACATAGTCCTCCATACAGATTTGAGACACCATGTAGTCCTCCATACAGAATTATGGGCACCACATAGGCCTCCATACAGAAATATGGACACCACATAGTCCTCCATACAGTATTATGGGCACTACATAGTCCTCCATGCAGTATTACGGGCACCACATAGTCCTCCATACAGAATTATGGGAACCACATAGTCCTCCATACAGAATTATGGGCACCGCATAGTCCTCCATACAGAATTATGGGCACCGCATAGTCCTCCATACAGAATTATGGGCACCGCATAGTCCTCCATACAGTATTATGGGCACCGCATAGTCCTCCATACAGTATTATGGGCACCGCATAGTCCTCCATACAGTATTATGGGCACCGCATAGTCCTCCATACAGTATTACGGGCACCGCATAGTCCTCCATACAGTATTATAGGCACCACATAGGCCTCCATACAGAATTATAACACTTCATTACTGATCCTGAGCTACCTGCTGTATTACTTTCCAGAGCTGTAGTTCACATCCGTCTCTCCCTTGTGGGATGAAAGAATGTACAGCTGCAGGAGCAGCGCTCCCCGTGACATAGGAGTATTACAGCTCCAGGCTGTGTAACCTGTGCATTCACCCTCCCACCCCCTGTAATTACTCAGCGCTCCCTCCTGTGCTCCTCCGGTTGGTGCACGGCTTGTAGGAATGATTGTATAATCCTGGGACCTTATAAGATGAGAATTTCACAACCCGACTAGCGCTCAGAAAATGCCCAGCGGAGATTCAGGCAGTGAAACCTTCATGCAGGATTATCCAGCCAACCAGACATGGATTTGCAGTCAGTTCACCAGCCTCATCAGGTCCGCTAATGCAGGTAGATTGGAATGTGAATTCTGCTGATAGATTTCCTTGAAGTTTTACTGACACTGACGGCCATTTCTTGTGTACAGCGCAAAACATATTGTGGCCTGTACAAAACTCAGGTGCATGCAGAGCGTAGCGGCACAGTGAAGAGAGCATTGGCACAGGCAGAGAAAGAGAAGAGAGTGTTGGCATAGGCAGAGGAAGGGTATGTGCACATGTTGCAGATTTGGCTGCGAATCCGCAGCAGTTTTCCATGCGGTGTACAGTACCATGTTATCCCATGGAAAACCAAATCCGCTGTGCACATGCTGCGGAAAATTCTACGCAGATTTGTTGCGGTTTATTTTCTACAGCATGTCACTTCTTTGTACGGAATCCGCAGCGTTTTTACACCCATTCCATTATAGGAATACGCAGGTGTAAAAACGCAGGCGAAATCCGCACAAAATCTGCACTAAATTTGCAGGTAAAGCACAGGTCATTTTACCTGCGGATTCAGCCAAATACGCAGCACAATCCACAACGTGTGCACATACCCAAAGAGAAGAGAGCGGCGGAAGGGAAAGGGCAGAGCGCAGCTGAGGGGACAGGGCAGAGCGCAGCTGAGGGGACAGGGCAGAGCGCAGTGACAGGGTAGAGCGCAGCTGAGGGGACAGGGCAGAGTGCAGTGACAGGGCAGAGCTCAGCTGAGGGGACAGGGCAGAGTGCAGGGACAGGGCAGAGCGCAGCTGAGGGGACAGGGCAGAGCGCAGCTGAGGGGACAGGGCAGAGTGCAGGGACAGGGCAGAGCGCAGCTGAGGGGACAGGGCAGAGTGCAGCTGAGGGGACAGGGCAGAGCGCGGGGACAGGGCAGAGTGCAGGGACAGGGCAGAGCGCAGTGACAGGGCAGAGTGCAGCTGAGGGTACAGGGAAGAGCGCAGGGACAGGGCAGAGTGCAGCTGAGTGGACAGGGCAGAGCGCAGGGACAGGACAGGGTAGAGAACAGGACAGGGCAGAGCGCAGGGACAGGACTAGGTGACGCCATATTATGTAGGATATGTAAATTGAAACAGGCGGGGGATTAGATATAAAAGGAGGGTGAAGCTAGGGTAAGAGGGCATGGATCCATATTGAATATTTGCCCATGGCAGCATAAATTGTGCTCAGCTTTCTCAGCTTTAGGTATTCTGAAAATGCGTATGTCTAATAAATGAGATGTGATGTGACAATAGGCGCTTATGTGGTGTACAGGAGTCTGTTATTCTGCAGCGTGTAAGTTGCAGGCACTGACAGAAAAGTTAGGCGGTGCTCACGTCTGTCCAGACCTTCCACTTATCTGTACTGTTTTTGGAACAGACAAATGGGGTACCGTAAGTGATCATCAGTCATGCAATGGAAACAGAGGGGACAGAGGCACTCACCACCTCTTTTAGCATGTCTCTTGCAGCCCCAGGCCAGTGCTTATTCCATCTTCAATCTCACCGCTGTTCTACTTCCTGCTTTCAGCGTCCACGTGGTTCAGCTGAGCCGCTCATTACATATGCGCATATGTAATTAGCCACTCATTACTTATGCGCATAGGTAATGAGCGGCCCCTGAATACAGGAAGATAGAACATCGCTGAGATTGAAGATGGAATAAGCACAGGGGGCTGCAAGAGACATGCTAGGAGAGGTGACTGTGATTCACAGGTACCAGCAGCTGGGCCGCGAGCGGGCTTGTTCAGTGACATTCATGGTCGGGTGGGGGCGGGGCCCACCGAGGGATCCAACGGTACCTCGGTGGGCCAGTCCGAGCCTGGATAAAACCATCCAACCTATCCAGGGGGGTTCCTTGGGTGATACTGTTCTCTCAGATCCTTACTACAGACGCAAGCCCCAGGGGGTGGGGGGCTCACTGGGACAACCAGGCAGCACAAAGAGCCTGGACAGAAAACGAAAAGACAGCCTCCTCGAATATGAAGGAGCTATTAGCGGTGAAGCGCACCCTCCTGTATTTTCTAAACCCCCTTATAGGCCACCACGTAAGAGTGTTCTCGGACAACAACACTGTAGTTGCTTACTTAAATCATCAGGGGGACACGAGATCCCGTACCCTTATGGACGTGACAAAGTCAATTTTCCACTTTGCAGAGGGGAACCTAGGCTCACTAACGGCATTACACATAAAAGGGTCAATGTGATGGCGGACTTTTTAAGTCGCACACAGCTGAGACAGGGCGAATGGGAGCTGAACCAGGAAGTTTTCAATCAGATCACAAAGCTATGGGGGAAACCCAACATAGACCTATTCGCCAACAAGACGAATCGGAAAGTGAAAGCATTCTGTTCCATAGACCCATCCGGGGACCCGATAGCCCTGGACGCCCTTATGATCCCCTGGCACTTTCCCCTTGCATATGCGTTCCCGCCAATAGCCTTAATCCCATCAGTTCTGAGGAAGATTCGGGAGGATAAAGCAAGGGTAATATTAATAGCCCCCTTCTGGCCGAGAAGGACGTGGTTCTCTTGGTTCAGGAGAATGTCCATCTCCGATCCTTGGGTCCTCCTGGATATCCCGAACTTACTCTCCCAGGGCCCAGTACTGCACCCTCAGGCGGAGAACCTACACATGACGGCCTGGAATTTGAAAGGGCTCTATTAATCAACACAGGCTTCTCCCAAAATTTAGTATCCACGCTACTACGAAGCAGGAAACCGATAACCACTAAACAGTACGGGAGGGTCTGGAGGAAGTTCCTTTCAGTATCAAAGGCTAGTCCAAAGGGGAAGGTACCCATATCAAAGATCTTAGAGTTCCTACAAAGGGGCTTAGAGCAAGTCCTAGCTACCATTACACTAAAGGTTCAAGTAGCAGCCCTGGGGGCCCTATACAACTGTGACTTGGCAGGGAATCGTTGGGTGTCCAGGTTCATTAAGGCAGTCAGTAGATTCAGGCCCATGTCTTCCCTAAACACCCCTCCCTCGGATCTAATCTTGGTACTCTCAGCCCTGACCAAGCCCCCCTTTGAGCCTTTGCAGGAAGCACCGCTAAAATTAATATCTCTCAAGACCTCCCTCCATTTAGCCCTCACATCGGCCCGTAGAATTAACGACATCCAGGCCCTGTCAGCCTTTCCTCCATTTACACAGATTCTGGATGACAGGGTGGTACTTAGGACAGAACTTGCCTATCTGCCGAAGGTAGCGTCCCATTCCACAGGACTCAGGAAATCTCCCTCCCCTCCTTTTGCCCCAATCCCAAAAACAAGGGAGAAGAGACCTTGCACGCATTAGATGTCAGGAGATGCCTAATGGAATACTTAGCGGCAACCAGGGACTGTAGGAAGGATAGGTCTCTTTTTGTCTGCTTCCAGGGGCCAAAGAAACAGCGAAAGGCATCAAAGAGCACGCTGGCGAGGTGGATAAAGGACACCATCACCTTGTCGTACTCGTCAGAAGGCGCGGACATCCCAGGCAGAATAACGGCCCATTCCACAAGAGCGGTGTCAACTTCCTGGGCAGAGAGAGCAGGCATCTCCATTGAGCAGATATGTAGAGCCGCTACTTGGTCCTCTCCTTCAACTTTCTTCAACCACTATCGGCTGGACCTAGCCACCTCCTCAGATCTAACCTTTGGTAGAAGGGTCCTGGAGGCAGTGGACCCCCCTAATAGATAGTCTCTGCAATTCTCTCTGTGGTGCCATCTTGGGGGAAGGAGAAAATCGTAGTTACTTACCGTTAACGGTATTTCTCTGATCCCATGACGGCACCAGTATATTCCCTCCCTACACGCGTGGGGTGCGCACTTATTGTAAATACAGTTTAGTCAGAAAGTCACGTCTCCTCTACGCAGTTTAATAATTATAGAAATTCCTTTTTCTTAAAGTGTTGTGTTAGCATTAGGCTGAAGTTCCGTTAATGCTCTGTAAAACAACTGATGCGGGAGAGAGGTAACGCCTTTTTATCGGTAGGTTTCCTGTCCCCGTGGGGCGGATCCACTCTCTCCGTGGTGCCGTCATGGGATCAGAGAAATACCGTTAACGGTAAGTAACTACGATTTTTTTTTCACAAAAATTTTCTTTTAGCCTCAGTTTTTTCATTTTCACATGGGCAACAGGATAAAATGGATCCTAAATTTTGTTGGGCAATTTCTCCTGAGTACACCGATACCTCATATGTGGTCATAAACCACTGTTTGGGCGCACGGCAGGGCCCGGAAGGGAAGGAGCACCATTTGACTTTTTGAATGGAAAATTAGCTCCAATCGTTAGCAGACACCATGTCGCGTTTGGAGAGCGCCTGTGTACCTAAACATTGGCGCTTCCCCACAAGTGACCCCATTTTGGAAACTAGACCCCCCAAGGAACTTATCTAGGTGTGTGGTCGAGCACTTTGAACCCCCAAGTGCTTCACAGACCTTTAGAACGCAGAGCAGTGAAAATAAAAAAAAATTTTTTTCCCTCAAAAATGATATTTTAGCCCACTATTTTTTATTTTCACAAGGCTAACAGGAGAAATTAGTTCACAAAAGTTGTTGTACAATTTGTCCTGAGTACACCGATACCCCATATGTGGGGGGAACCACTGTTTGGGCGCATGGGAGAGCTCAGAAGGGAAGGAGCGCCATTTTGGAATGCAGACTTTTTGAAATGTTCTGTGGGCGTCATGTTGCGTTTGCAGAGCCCCTGATGTGCCTAAACAGTAGAAACCCCCCACAAATGACCCCAGTACGCTGGTACCCCATATGTGGGGGGGAACCACTGTTTGGGCGCACGGCAGGGCTCAGAAGGGAAGGAGCGCCATTTGACTTTTTGAATGGAAAATTAACTCTAATTGTTAGCGGACACCACGTCGTGTTTGGTGAGCCCCTGTGTGCCTAAACATTGGAGCTCACCCACAAATGACCCAATTTTGGAAACTAGACCCCCTAAGGAACTTATCTAGATGTATAGTGAGCACTTTGAAGCCCAGGTGCTTCACAGAAGTGTATAACGCAGAGCCGTGAAAATAAAAAAAAAATTTTTCCTCAAAAAAATTATTTTTTAGCCCGCAATTTTTTATTTTCACAAGGGTAACAGGAAGGGAAGTAGTGACTTTTTGAAATGCTGACTTGATGGAATGGTCTGCGGGCGTCATGTTACGTTTGCAGAGCCCCTGATGTACCTAAACAGTGGAAACCCCCCCAAAAGTGACCCCATTTTGGAAACTAGACCACCCAAGGAACTAATCTAGATGTGTGGGGAGCACTTTGAACCCCCAAGTGCTTCACAGAAGTTTATAACGCAGAGCTGTGAAAATAAAAAAAATATTTGTTTCCTCAAAAAATTACTTTTAGCCCACTATTTTTTATTTTCACAAGGGTAACAGGATAAATTAGACCCCAAAAGTTGTTGTGCAATTTTTCCTGAGTACGCTGATACCCCATATGGGTAAACCACTTTTTGGGCACACGTCGGGGCTCGGAATGGAGGGAGCGCTGTTTGACTTTTTGAACGCAAAATTGTCTGGAGTAAATGGCGCCATGTCGCGTTTGGAGACCCCATGATGTGCCTAAACAGTGGAAACCCCTCAATTCTATCTCCAACCCTAACACCAACACACCCCTAACCCTAATCCCAACTCTAACCCTAACCACAAGCCTAACCCTAATCCCAACCCCAACCCACTCTTAACCCTAATTCCAACCCTAACCCTAATTCCAACCCTAACCCTAATCCCAACCATAACCCTAATTCTAACCCTAATTCTAACCCTAACCCTAATTCTAACCCTAACACTAATTCCAACCCTAATTCTAACCCTAACCCTATTTCTAACCCTAACCCTAATTCCAACCCTAACCCCAATTCTAACTCTATCCCTAACCCTAATGGAAAAATAAAAATAAAAATATTTTCTTTTATTATTTGTCCCTACATATGGGGGTGATAAGGGGGGGCGGTGATTTACTTTTTTTTTATTTTGATCACTGTGAGAGTTTCACAGTGATCAAAATAAATGAATGAATCTGTAGCGTTCCAGATTCGAACTGCGCATGCGCCCGCATTTTCCAAGATGGCTGTGCCCATGATCCGGGACAGTGGGACATCGGGAGCCAGAGCGGGACATACTAGGTACTGGGAGGGGTGAGGGCGGAATCGGACTGCGGGGGGAAGCAGAGTGAAGGGGAGGGGGAGTAGACCATGACGGCAGCGGCCGATCGCCCCCGACAGTCAGTGTGGGTGGGGTCGGGTCTCGGTCTCCAGCTATGTCCAATGCATCAGCCATGGCTGGATTGTAATATTTCATCAAATTTCATTGATGAAATATTACTATCGCTCTGGCTGTTAAAAGGGAAACCAATCAGAGCGATCGTAGGCACGTGGGGGCTAAGCCACGTCCCCTGGGGTTAACTATAAAGGGTCCTCAGTGTGCGGGTCGGGTGACCTTTCAGTGAACCCGGTCACCGGACCCGCAGGGGTGCAGTCAATTCATGACGCCACATAGGCGTCATGGGTCGTATTGGCATGACTTTTCATAATGCCTATGTGGCGTCAAAGGTTGTGAAGGGGTTAATCCTTGTCATTAGCATATATGCTTCAGGTAATAGTTGCATTGATTTATGTACATTTTTTCTATTCAATAAAAACAAAGTTTAAAAAAGAAAAACTTGGTGCATAAAATGAGAGCAATGGGACTAAGGGAAAAACAGGCAACCCCTGCAAGTGTTTCGGCTGTCGAACGGTCATGAGACATGCAGCCACGATGAATTGAGTATTAGACCACGCCGAGGACCCTCTATTAGCACTCGAGCATGCTCACTCATCACTATGTGCAACATAATCAAGGAGTTTACAATTCATGGCACTGCAGCTAATCTCCCTGGATGTAGACAGCAGATAAAAATTGATGAAAGGTCGCAACACAGGATAGTAAATAAGCCGCCCCCAATCAAGTTCCAAATAAATTTCATGCTGTCCTACAGGCTCAGGGTGTATCAGTGTCAGCGCAAACTGTCCGTCCACATGTGAATTAAATGAAACTCTATGGCAGGAGACCCAGGAGAACCCCACTACAGACACAGAGACGTAAAAAACTAGACTGTAGTTTACAAAAATGTCTGTGAGTAAGCCAAAATCCTTATGGGAAAGAGTTTTGTGGACAAATGAGACCAAGATGGAGCTTTTAGTAAAGAACATCATTCTACTATTAACTGAGGCTTCCCAAGAAAAGCATGCAGTATCATACTTCAAGAAGCACCCAGAAATGAATGGAAAGAAAGCACTAAAGAGTTCTGAAGCAGTCAGCAATTAGTCAGGATCTAAATCCCATTGGACACCTGTGGAGAGATCTAAAATTTGCTGTTGGAAGAAGGCGCTTTCAATTATGAGAGAACTGAAGCAGTTTGCAAAAGAAGAGTGCTCCAAAATTCCAGCTGAGAGGTGTAAGAAGCTTGATGATGGTTACAGGAAGCGATTGATTACAGTTATTTTTTCCAAAGGGCGTGAAACTGAATATTAAAGGGGTTGTTCGATCAAAACCGATAAGTCTACATTTACTCTGTGTAACTGCAGACTTATGAATCCCCACCGGTGCACGAATTGTGCTCTGCGAGGTTTCGCCGGTTTCAGACCCAGGACCGGAGCGTATTTATGAGTTATACATACCACCAGAGTGACTGCAGACTTATCTGTTTTGACCGGACAACCCCTTTAACCTCTTCTGTCATGGTTTGGACAGGGTTCATGCCCTGCCTTCTCAGGATTAATTGTATGTGGCCTCCTTTTGGATCTGGGAGGGATAATTATACCCACTCTGAACCAGGATTCTCTGTCAGTTATACTTTCGTTCTGTCTGTGAGTCTGACCCCCTGGTGTGCTCTGCATACTGCATTCGTTTGACTGCTTTCCGTGTATGACCTGGGTTGTTTACTCTCTCGGCTTCTCTGCTTGGTGTCTCTCCTTGTTTGATTTCCTCGGTTCTGACCTTCTGGCCTGTCTGTTCTGACTTCGCTACCTTGCGTCTCTTTCGGTACTTCATTGCTCGGTTCAGCTCCCTGACCTCCGGTTTTCTCCTGACTATCCCCACGGTACCTCATTGACGTCCCGGGTTTGACCTTGGCACATTTGACTTCTCTCTGGTGCCATCCGGCTCCCCTGCACTTTGGCGCCTGTCTCCGCCCTCGGCCACTCCCCCTCAGTCACATGGTTCAGGCCCTGCTCGCTGCCCAGTGAGTTTGCCGCTCTGCTCATGTCTCCCTTTCTGCGGCAAGCCACCTGCCTTGCAGCAGGTACACCCGGGGTTCGTGACAATATAACTGACCACACAGTCTCTTCCCATCTGGTCGGGTTGTGGGGTGTTCACTGTTATGGATCTGGTACGGGCTCTCTCGGATCAAGTAAATTAGCTCTCCCAGTTACTGCAGAAGCTGTCCATGGAGCAGCAAGCCCTGGTTCATTCGCATCAATAGGTGCAGAGAGATGTGACGGGCGCTTTACAGGGTCCTGTTCCGTCGGGGACTCAGGATGGGGGCCCCACTGATGTGTCTCTTGTGGACCCCGAGCCACCAGTAAAGTTACCTGACAATTTTTCCGGGGACAAAAAGTTGTTTAGGGTTTTCGAAGAGGGATGCAAGTTGTTTTTTTGAGTTACGTCCCCGTCCTTCTGGAAATGAAAGGCAGAGGGTGGGGATCGTTATGTCCTTGTTAAGGGGGGTTCCACAGGCATGAGTCTGAGTCTGCTCACAGCGTCTCTCATACCAGCAGCACATGCGTCCAGCCACAGACTAAGCGCTATTCCTCTGCACCTTCAGTGCTTCTCCTGAACAGCGCATTCACTCTCCCTGTGACACACTTGCCTCCCTGGGCAGGACATACCATTTGGAGAATCACAGCACCCAGTTGTGAACATACACGCCTGTCACAAACAATACAGGATAGTTTCCTGAATATATTACAGTACAAATTTCTGGACACACACACCAATTATTGGATCTACCGGTCCCTGTATAACCCAAGGTGTCAAACCCGTGGGTCTGGTGATTTCCTACATGAATGGTGTCCTTTCATCCTCAGTAGCTGCTGCTTCCCAGACGTCTGTTTCTCCACATTATTAATGAATATACCCAGTACTGAATAGTGCCTACTTATGACAGCGGTTCTTTAATAATAATATATGGAATTTTCCATTACAGTTCCTCTCAGTTAAAACCAACTGTGAAAAAATTCTGTTTCTGATGAAGGTCAATTGTATGACCGAAAATGTTTAAAGAAGTAAAAGAAGTATATTTAACTGGATGCCTTTTACAATAAAGGAACTGTCAAATCAATTTTTCTTTTGAGTGCCAAGTTTTTGTACTACATTGTTAGTTGGCTGGATACCCGACTTGTGCACCTCCCTCCACACTGAGTGCCGTGTTTTTTCTATTTTACTAGTGGTTCAGTCCCTCGACCCTTGTTCACATTCACGTCACTAGGCAAGTGAAAAGGTTTTAAATACTAGAGTAAAACTGTCCCATAGGGGTTGCCTTGACGTGGCGGGATGGCTTGTACATTATCTTGATCAAAATTATGTTTACTATATACCCTTATTATTATTATTATTATTACCTTTATGCATTATTTGCAGTTTATTTTTTACTTTTTTATATTAGGATATTTGTGTTTTATGCTTTTTGTTTTCTCTGGTTAATGGTCATGTGTTAATATGCACTTACATTGCTAGGCGTCAGGTTTCTGCGTCTGCTCTGCAGGAATCTAGAGCCTCACATTCTGCGGTCTCCTGCTGTCTTTCTACTACAGAGGAGATTACTTTGTAGCAGACCGCTCCAGAGACTAAGTCCCTCTGTGCTCCTACTAGGCATGCTCACGAGACGATCTCCCATTGGAGATCGGGAGTCATGTGCCAAGGGCCTGTTCCAGATCTCATTGGTCCATCTCGGAGATCTGGAAGGTGGAAGGTCCCACACGGCTATAAAAAGCGTGCATGGCCGTTCTGCCATGCGCTAGTATAGACTATACTGCTATGTGTGAATGGTGATGGATGTATGACTCTGGTGACTGACTCATTTGAAACCCCTTCCCTCTGATATTACGCATGATGATAGGGAATTAGTTTAGTAGTCAGCGCCCTTCAGTGGCAAGCCTTAAGCCACTGTGCTCACCGCACCGCTACTCTAGCGTCTGACATCGCGCTTGCCCTCCAGCCTTGTCGTCGAGCGGCAGTGTCCTATGCTGCGCTGCAGTTGCAGCCCCCCTTGGCGCCCGCAGTAGCGACGCCGCACACACGGTAGGTCTAGAAGGACGCAGCTCCTCTGTCTTAGGGCCTGCTCCTGTGACCAGATACCGTGTGTGCATTTTAACTGAACTCTGTGACACTAACAGGTTCAGTGTTGTTTGTGTTGCGGCATCTCTGTGTGTGAACAGAGCCCGCTCTGCGCATTACGAGTGAAGATGAGCCCGTGCGCATTATACCGCCATATTGCTCCTGCCATCACTCAGCAGCGGTTGTAACGCCTACTGCACGGTGGACCCTAAGCGGCGAATGCACTTTATTATAATTTTTATTTAGTGCATTCTGCCGCTCCTAACATACATTGTGCATACACATTAACTTACTTTCTCAGTTCAGACTCTATTTTTTATTTTTTTTTATTCATTTCATTGTGCATTTATGGGTGTGACCGCCCTCTTTCTGAGCTGGGAAAACCATCCTGCCTGGCCTATGCTTTTACTAGTGGTTCAGTCCCTCGACCCTTGTTCACATTCATGTCACTAGGCAAGTGAAAAGGTTTTAAATACAAGAGTAGGGCTGTCTCATAGGGCTTGCCTTGACGTGGCGGGATGACTTGTACATTATTTTGATCAAAATTATGTTTACTAAATACCCTTATTACCTTTATGCATTATTTGCAGTTTATTTTTTACTTTTTTATTTTAGGATATTTGTGTGTTTTGCTTTTTGTTTTCTCTACCTACACCTAAGCCTGGGTGCTTAACAGGCTAGGCTGCACAACACATGCGTACCAAGGGTAGGGGTTTCTTAATGCGTCATTCACCAGAGACATTCATGCATGCATACGACACTCACTCCTCAAAGTCTGATAATGCAGTAAATACTAGTGCATGGCCGAGCGGCCATGCAAATCTTTTATAGCCGGGACCTTCCTGACCTTTCTGATGGTCCAATCTGAGCTGGAGAAGGATCTGAGCATGTGACCTTTGATCTCCAATGAGAGATCGACCTACGGGCATGCTCACTGGACCGAAAGGAGGACTTAGTCCCTGGAGTAGCTCGCTGCTGACCAGACTGCGTTGCTATAGCTGGACTAGAGATGGCAGCAGCAGCAACTAAACCTACAGAGCTGGTCTGAGCAGAGTGCCTGGATCGACGAGTCTGCTGAGCAGCCTCCTGTGCGGCCAGAGAGAAATGGGAGACTGACGAATGCAAGGCTCGGGATTCCAGCTTTTCTAAAGGACACCGGGTGCGTATTTTTTGCAAGTCACACGTGTGGTCCCTGTGTAATGCATTTTTTTTTGCGCACCCATAGACTTGCGTTGGCGTACTACGGGCGTAATACGTTGACAATCGCAGCATGCTGCGATTGGCACGGACCGTAAAATATACGTGAGAAAATACGGCTGATGGGCGCTACCCCATAGAGAATCATTGGTCCGTGTGCAATGCGTTTTTTTAACTTCTCTCACTCGTCCGTATTCCTCTCTAGTGTGACGCCGTCCTTATATTCAGGTCAGAACAATTACAGCAGGTGGGGGCTTCTGGGACTATTACTCCCATCAACCTCCCCCTGCTGCCGCTAATAACAGTGACAGCAGAAGCAGAGGATGGGGGTATTCCTCACCCGCTGCCTGTGCTATAACTAAATAAATGAATGAAAAACCGGACGTGGGTTCCCCCATTTTTTGTTTAACCAGACAGGTAAGACTGACAGCTGGGGGCAGCAACGCTCAGCTGTCAGCAAGGTTGGTTATCAAGAATAGAGGGGTCCCCACTCTGTTTTAATTATTTAAAGAAATAAAAAAATGGTGTGGGGTCCCCCCATTTTGACAACCAGCCTTGCTAAAGTTGACAGCTGGGGTCTGGCATTCTCAGGCCCCCGCCGGCCTAAAAATAGCAGCCTGCAGCTGCCCAGAAAAGGCGCATCTATTAGATGCGACAATTCTGGCGCTTTGCCCGGCTCTTTCCACTTGGCCTGTAGCAGTCTCAAGTGGGCTTCATATTTGTGGGGTTGATGTCACCTTTGTATTGTCAAGTGACATCAAGCCCATGGCTTAGTAATGAGAAGCGTCTATAAGACACATATCCATTACTAATCCCATAGTTATATGGTAAATAAAAACATAGCCAGAATAAAGTAATTTATTAGAAATAAAACAAAACACAGTTTTCCTTCTTTATTTAAAAATAACAAACGCAGTTATACTCACCTAACACCTAATTCCACCAAAGCCCTCATTCTCCTGTAATAAAACTAAAATAAAAAAAACAACAATAAACCATACTTGTCTGTCGTCCTGTACCACACCCGCACTTACTGTAGCGCTTCTTCCCTGTCGGCCGTGTGGTACTGATGCGGCACACAGGCGGCACATGATTGCCACACGTGCTGCAAGTATTACACATGTAACAAGGTGGCACGGGGGCTAGTTATAGCCAAGTTACTTAAAGGCACAATCCACAGTCAGAGTCCACTGAGCAAATGGTCAGTGAGCACCGTCGGCCCCTTGTACATAAATAGGACTGACACACCTTCTTCCCACGGGCTACCTTTTCTCCCTCCGGCCACTGCACTCCAGGCAAGTGAAGTCCAAGAACATGGCTGTGGTCCAACAGGGAATAACTTTTAATAATACCTGTAGACTGTGAGCCCTCGCAGGCAGGGTCCTCTTTCCTTTTGTACTTGTGTGTGCCTTGTATTGCTCATGTTTATTGTGCTTGTCTTTGTATGCCCCTTTTTCGCATGTAATGCGCCATGGAATAAACGTTGATGAGAAAGAAAAGAATACAACAGTGGCTTCCTGCTCTCTCCCTGTCACTATCCACGGCCATACCCACAACAGCCATAGTAGCCGAAGTTACGCAGGTAGTCCACTTGCTGGGATCTGGACGCTTATTGTCCCTTCAGCTGGGGCCCTTCTCTTCTGAGATCCTTGGGCCCGTGTTGCGGTCCTTAAGTCCTTTTAAGTCCTCTTGAGTCCGATGCAGCAGATCTTTTCCCAACTGTGAGTCTGGTAATGCCTCGGCTGCTACTACACATCTGCTTAGGGCTAACAAGCCTTCTGACCAGGAGCAGCAGCTTCCTCACGCCTTCATGCTGCTGGCCCAGCCCCCGACTTAACCCCTAACTGTCCCTAGCTTAACAGTAGTAATTAAAGGGTAACTCCACACAATACAGTACATAGTAAACAGGTACAACATATGGTGGTACATTTTGGGTTCACACATTGCAAACACAGCATAGGAATGCATAACATATATTACATTAGTACACTAGACATAAGCAATACAGTAAATGCACACTCCATTCATTCTATAGGGGGCTACCGAAAATAGCTGAATGCAGCTATCACTGCTCTAGACGAGATCTGCATGGAGGAATGGGCCAACATACAGTTATATTTGGACAGAGACAACATTTTTCTAATTTTGGTTTTAGACATTACCACAATGAATTTTAAACAAAACAATTCAGATGCAGTTGAAGTTCAGACTTTCAGCTTTCATTTGAGGGTATCCACATTAAAATTGAATGAAGGGTTTAGGAGTTTTAGCTCCTTAACATGTGCCACCCTGTTTTTAAAGGGACCAAAAGTAATTGGACAATTGACTCCAAGGCTATTTCATGGACAGGTGTGGGCAATCCCTTCGTTATTGCATTCTCAATTAAGCAGATAAAAGGCCTGGAGTTGATTTGAGGTGTGATGCTTGCATTTGGAAGGTTTTGCTGTGAAGGAAACATTCGGTCAAAGGAGCGCTCCATCCAAGTGAAACAAGCCATCCTTAAGCTGCAAAAACAGAAAAAACCCATCCGAGAAATTGCTACAACATTACGAGTGGCAAAATCTACAGTTTGGTACATCCTGAGAAAGAAAGAAAGAAAGAAAGAAAGCACTGGTGAACTCATCAATGCAAAAAGACCTGGATGCCCACGGAAGACAACAGTGGTGGATGATCGCAGAATAATCTCCATGATGAAGAGAAACCCCTTCACAACAGCCAACCAAGTGAACAACACTCTCCAGGAGGTAGGCGTATCAATATCCAAATCTACCATAAAGAGAAGACTGCATGAAAGTAAATACAGAGGGTTCACTGCACGATGCAAGCCACTCATAAGCATCAAGAATAAAAACGCTAGACTGGACTTTTCTAAAAAAAATCTAAAAAAGCCATCACAGTTCTGGAAGAACATTCTTTTGACAGATGAAACCAAGATCAACCTCTACCAGAATGATGGAAAGAGAAAAGTATGGCAAAGGTGTGGTACAGCTCATGATCCAAAGTATACCACATCATCTGTAAAACACGGTGGAGGCAGTGTGATGGCTTGGGCATGCATGGCTGCCAGTGGCACAGGGTGACTAGTGTTTATTGATGATGTGACACAGGACAGAAGCAGCCTACAGAATTCTGAGGTATTCAGAGCCATACTGTGTGCTCAGATCCAGCCAAATGCAGCCAAGGTGATTGGTCGTCGTTTCATACTACAGATGGACAATGACCCAAAACATAAAGCCAGCCAAAGAAACCCAGGAGTTTATTAAAGCAAAGAAGAGGAATATTCTTGAATGGCCAAGTCAGTCACCTGATCTCAAGCCAATTGAGCATGCATTTCACTTGTTAAAGACTAAACTTCAGACAGAAAGGCCCACAACCAGCAACTGAAAACCACCGCAGTGAAGGCCTGGCAGAGCATCAAAAAGGAGGAAACACAGCGTCTGGTGATGTCCATGAGTTCAAGACTTCAGGCAGTCATTGCCAACAAAGGGTTTTCAACCAAGTACTAGAAATGAACATTTTATTTACAATTATTTAATCTGTCCAATTACTTTTGGGCCCTTTAAAAACAGGGTGGCACATGTTAAGGAGCTGAAACTCCTAAACCCTTCATCCAATTTTAATGTGGATACCCCCAAATGAAAGCTGAAAGTCTGAACTTCAACTGCATCTGAATTGTTTTGTTTAAAATTCATTGTGGTAATGTCTAGAACCAAAATTAGAAAAATGTTGTCTCTGTCCAAATACATATGAACCTAACTGTACCACCAACAGTGTGTGCCAACCTTCTGAAGACTTACAGAAAACGTTTGACCTCTACATTGCCAACAAAGAATATATAACAAAATATTGAGATGAACTTTGTTAATGAACAAATACTTATTTTCCACCATAATTTGCAAAATAAATCTTGCCAAATCAGACAAGGTGATTTTCTGGATTTGTTTTCTCATTTTGACTCTCATAGTTGTGGTCTACCTATGATGTCAATTACAGGCCTCGCTCATCTTTTTAAGTGGAAGAATTTGAACAATTGGTGGCTGACTAAATACTTTTTTTCCCCACTGGATAACTACAACTACTATAACAAATATAACATGACATTCAGCTGTATGTAAACATTTTGAAAAAAAAAAGAAAAACAATAAAAAACAGTTTTTTTCCTGAAAAGGTTCACACTATTTTATTTATGCATTCAGCACAACAATAATGCACGTCTTTTACATACATATTACGCACAACTAAAACAAGTCATATTTGATTTATGGTCACTTTATGGAGGACGAAAGCAGCATCTTTTCCTTTTAGGCTGGCAGCAGTGCTGGTGGAGGACGCTGGTTCGGTAGTGGTGCTGGGGGAAGATGTTGGTTCGGTAGCGGTGCTGGCGGAGGACGCTGGTTCGGTAGCGGTGCTGGCGGAGGACGCTGGTTCGGTACCGGTGCTGACGAAGGACGTTGGTTCGGTAGCGGTGCTGGTGGAGGACGCTGGTTCGGTAGCGGTGCTGGTGGAGGACATTTGTTCGGTAGCTGTGCTGGTGGAGGACGCTGGTTTGGTGGTTCGGTAGCGGTGCTGGCGGAGGACGTTGGTTCGGTACCAGTGCTGGTGGAGGATGTTGGTTCGGTAGCGGTGCTGGCGGAGGGCGTTGGTTCAGTAGCTGTGCTGGTGGAGGATGTTGGTTCGGTAGCGGTGCTGGCGGAGGACGCTGGTTCGGTAGCGGTGCTGGCGGAGGACGCTGGTTCGGTAGCGGTGCTGGCGGAGGACGCTGGTTCGGTACCGGTGCTGGCGGAGGACGCTGGTTCGGTACCGGTGCTGGCGGAGGATGTTGGTTCGGTAGCGGTGCTGGTGGAGGACGCTGGTTCGGTAGTGGTGCTGGTGGAGGACATTTGTTCGGTAGCTGTGCTGGTGGAGGATGCTGGTTTGGTGGTTCGGTAGCGGTGATGGCGGAGGATGTTGGTTCGGTAGCGGTGCTGGCGGAGGACGGTGGTTCGGCAGCGGTGCTGGCGGAGGACGTTGGTTCGGTACCGGTGCTGGCGGAGGATGTTGGTTCGGTAGCGGTGCTGGTGGAGGACGCTGGTTCGGTAGTGGTGCTGGTGGAGGACATTTGTTCGGTAGCTGTGCTGGTGGAGGATGCTGGTTTGGTGGTTCGGTAGCGGTGATGGCGGAGGATGTTGGTTCGGTAGCGGTGCTGGCGGAGGACGGTGGTTCGGTAGCGGTGCTGGCGGAGGACGTTGGTTCAGTAGCAGTGCTGCTGGAGGCTGTGGTTTCGCTTGCTTCAGCATGCTGCAGGATACTTTGAGCAATGGCTGCTGCTCCTTCACTTCTGGGGTTCAATTTTCTCCTTTCTATATATGGCCTAATAAGGGATATTCCTAATTCTTCCAGAAACAGTCTTCTTTTACGTAGCTTATTTCTGTTCCAATCGGGCTCTATTTCACACCATAAGACAAATGCATTGTATGCGGACACATCAAGAATATTATAAAAAACAATCATTGGCCACCGATTGGTTTTGCATTTGCCTGTACAAGTAATTATCAGTTGATCTGGTGTACCAGCGGTCCGTCTTGTGGCATTGTAATATCATATCTGGCTTTGTCTTCACGATTGCTGATTGCTTTGTCCTGGTGCATCGTGCTCATCAGAATGACTGGTTTAATTTTTATTTTTTTTTT
Source organism: Dendrobates tinctorius (assembly GCF_039654945.1). Lineage (NCBI taxonomy): Eukaryota > Metazoa > Chordata > Amphibia > Anura > Dendrobatidae > Dendrobates > Dendrobates tinctorius. Next base: position 18,398,281 of record NW_027361932.1, on the reverse strand, counting down.
GGAATGTAAGAAACCACGGTTGTATCTCCTTTAAAGTAAAAATAGAACTCTTTTCACGTCAGCTTTTCCCAGTACTAGAACCAAGTAACACAAAGAAATTTAAAAAAAAAAAGATCTTGTTTCTTTAAGGCTGTGTGCACACGTAGCGATTTTTAAGCGTTTTTGCCGCGATTTTCGGCGCGAAAACGCTTAAAAATCGTGTACAGAACGCACCCCATGCATTCCTATGGCATTCCGCACATGCTGTGCTAATGCTGCGCTTTTTTCCGCGGCGGAATCGCATCGCGGAAAAAATCGCAGCATGCTCATTCTTTGTGCGGAATCGCAAAGAATTGCCGCGATTCCGCACCCATAGGAATGCATGAGAATCGCTTACTTCCCGCATCTGGCTATGCCCACCATGCGGGAAGTTAAGCGTCTCATGTGCGGTTGGTACCCACGGTGTGGAGGAGAGGAGACTGTCCTCCAGGCCCTGGGTACCATACCCCTGTAAAAAAAAGAATAAAAAATAAAAAATCGGGGTATATTTACCTTCCGGCGTCCCGCGCTGCATTCCTGGCCTAAGCGTTCCAAGTAATGCCTTGCGGCACCGTCCAGTGATGACGTAGTCTCGCGTGACTCTAGCGGTCTTGCGAGATCGCTATAGCAACGCGAGACTACGTCATCACAGGTCTCGCAAGGCATTACTGGGAACGCTGTGGCCCGGGAATGCAGCGCGGGACGCCGGAAGGTAAATATACCCCGATTTTTTTATTTTTTTTAGCATTTTAACATTCTATCTTTTACTATTGAAGCCGCATAGGCGGCCTCAATAGTAAAAACCTGGTCACACATGTCAAACACTATGTTTGACGAGTGTGACCAACCTGTCAATCACTTTCCAAGCGATGCTTCAAATCGCTTGGAAAGTGCTTGAATATCGCACGCGAAAATCGCGGCAAAATCGCGATCATAATCGCGGTGAAATCGCGCGGAAAAAAACGCGCGATTTCTGGGAAGGAGTCGGGTTTTTAGTAAGCGTTTTAAAACGCTACGTGGGCACATAGCCTTACAGTATGCAATCTTGGAAACGGAATGGATTTATGTGTAGAGGAACAGCAGGGTAAGATACAGCGGAAAAAAAACGCACAGAACTGTACCGAAAGCCAATGTGTACGGCTTTACTGAAAGCGTGCGGAAATCTGCACGCCCCAACAACTGAATCACTCGGTAAACCATAGTAGACGCAATAAATAGTCCCAAGAAATCAGAACTTTATTTTACCGAAAACATGGCAGGCGATCAGTATAAAAGGCTAGCACTGACTGAACAGCAGAGTTACAAGGGTACAGTCCAGTTTTATGGGGTCGCTTGGTCATAGATTTTAGGGAGAAGTTTGTGACTCCTCGAATCAATCATGGCTGATCCTACACATGGCCCCGGTGTCACCTCCACGTCCTCAGCGCTAGCATCCCCGGCCGCACACCGAACGCTTCCTGCAATTGTCCCATTCACACACACACTAAATTTAAAGACTGATGTAATCTATTGGTGACACTGACGTCACTAGCTGAGACCGCCCTGCAGGGCACGGCAACCAATAGGAAGGTAGAACATTTAACGTTCGCTGACGTCGAAGCCTAGCGGCGTGTAATTGGCTGCCCGGGCAGGTAGCTGGTAGGACGACCATATGAATACGCGCGCTCACGTCTGCCCCAGTCTAGTGACAGCAGCAGCGTCCAATGGTGGGAAAGCGCCTGGCTCCTGATTGGCTGCCGCTCGGCGATGACGCGTTTCCGCTTGGCTGTATGTGAAAGCCTGCAGTCCCTCCGCCATCTTTACTGTCTCCCCAGTAGTCTCGTAGAGCAGAGCAGGGAGGGGACCCGAGGCGGGTGATCTCCAGACCCCGCGGGCCTGACAGGACCTGCAGCTTCCGCCGTGGCCATGAAACCCAGAGCAGCCGAGGGAGCCGCCTGTCAGTAGCCGCCTCAGCCCTCTCTCCTCTCACAACCGTTAGCTCCAATTGTCCCAGGCGACTGCGCTCATCATGTCGTCCGCTCGCTTTGACTCGTCGGATCGTTCGAGCTGGTACTTCGGGCCGGTGTCGCGACAGGAGGCTCAGACGCGGCTGCAGGGACAGCGACACGGGGTGTTCCTGGTCCGGGACTCGTCCACCTGCCCCGGGGATCACGTGCTGTCCGTCTCCGAGAACTCGCGGGTGTCGCACTACATCATCAACTCTCTGCCCGGACGGCGCTTCAAGATCGGGGACCAGGAGTTCGACAACTTACCGGCCCTGCTGGACTTCTACAAGATCCACTACCTGGACACCACCACCCTGATCGAGCCGGCCCCCAGGTGAGTGATCGGCACTGCCCTGGCATAGGGGTAAGTGCCCACCACTGGTGCCCCCACCAATCTCCAGACCTGGGTGGTCGATCATTCGCACGTCGGCTCTATTCGCCTATAATGGGACCAGAGGACGCTGTCTGCCGTCCTTCAGGCCCCGTAGCGATAAATGGGGCAGTGCACATGATTGGTCAGGTTCTTGGACTTAGTTGGACCCCCAGTGATTGGGAAGATATCTGCTATGCCATGGGTAGGGGATAACGTCCGCGTGTGAGAATACCATCTAAGCTTTGTGGCTTTTTCCTGACTGTCATGGGGCACGACTGCTCCTGGACGCCCTGTCTCCAGCATTGGCAGTGGGGTCTACCCTGGAGAGGAGACAGGCCGGTACCTATAGGCTACAGCAGAAAGTCTCATATTTCTTGCGTTATGGCTGATTCAGGACTGTAGTGGCACAGCCGGCTCCGGATTCTGCTCCATGGACAGTCATTGTAACATTGAGATCCCTCTCTTGCGCCTCTGACATCGCCATGTAGCCCCAGGCCTGTGATTGGATGTGGCCCCCTTTTTAAGTCTACGATGGCGCATTCAGACGTCCGCACAACCCTGAGATCGGACAGCAATGCACGGACTGACCCCGGTGTGACAGCCTCATCTCTCTGACCCTGTCGCGCTCGGTTTGGCAGTCCGCGCATTGCTGTCCGGATATCTGAATGCTCTCCCATTACTGACCCCTTACTGCTGTCCTGTATCTTCGGCGGAGCATATTGGGAGTTGGAGTTGTCCCTTGCTGCGGGCCTCCGCTGTAGTCTCTGGGGTAAATTGTATAAGTTGTTACTGTGTAACTATGTAAATTGTTGCTCTGCTGTGTACACAGGCAGCAGCAGGTTTACACTTGGCAGTGCTGGCTGCCATTCTTGGGCATTCCCAGATATCTGTGTTTCCACTCTTTGCTGCCGGCATCATTACTCCCTACTTAGTTCATTGACACAATACAAGTTGCTGATGCGGAGATTGCTGGTTTCACATCCCTGGTGCTAATCTGCTGAGCCGTTCCTGCTGCTGGGAGCCGGCGCTTACATTAAACCAATCAATAGTGTCTGGCATACTGGATGTGCTCGAACAGCGGCCTTCGCATTGTTGTCCGTTTTTCCGACAGCCCTCCGGACTGCGGTGCACTTTGCTCCCTGGGACCACTGCATTGCATCACTCTTGGCAGCTGGGCACGTTGTCAAGGTATCGGGAGCGTGTAGCCGCACATGGACCCGAGCGAGCAGCTGGCGTAATCCGAGGCTGATGCCTTTAGCTTCTCCTAATCTGATAATTGAATTAGATGCCTCTTATTATTGTATTTATTTGCTAAACCCGTTTCCAGAATGTGATTACTCGGATTTCGAGTCCTTGTTATCTGAGCCTTGTTTTGCCTGACACGCGAGTCTCTGATCCATCATCCCCCTTATAGTAAGGACACAGGAAACGAGTCTTGAGTTAGTCTGCCGGGAATGTGACGGACTCTGCCCAGGTAGGCTTGGCGCGGTCTTGGGTCATCCGCTTCGAGTTAACATTTCATTTCTGTTTTTAACAGATATCCAAGCCCACCGGTGGGGACTGGCCCTGCCCCCGGTGTACATGCAACGGAGGAGAATTTGGAGTGTGTGCGGACTCTTTATGACTTCCCTGGGAATGATGCTGAGGACCTTCCTTTTAAAAAAGGTGAAATGTTAATAATTGTAGAAAAGCCTGAGGAACAATGGTGGAGTGCCCGAAACAAGGACGGTCGTGTTGGGATGATCCCAGTGCCCTATGTGGAGAAGCTGCCTCGTGTGTTTCTTCAAGGAATGATGGGCAACAGGAATTCAAATAGCTATGGCATCCCTGAGCCAGCACATGCCTATGCACAGCCTCAGACTCCCAGCCCTCTGCCTGCCTCTTCTACCCCTCCAGGCGCTGTCATCACCCCATTACCATCCACGCAGAATGGACCTGTCTATGCTAAAGCCATTCAGAAGCGAGTTCCTTGCGCTTATGATAAGACAGCCCTTGCGTTAGAGGTGAGTCCTGTATATTGTACCTGAGAGGTTGTTTTTTTCCAGAGCGGTCACTGGCTTTTTTTTTTTTTTCATTGCAAAAGTTAATGACTTATTGATTCTCAGTTCATTATGTCTTTGGTAAAGAGCAGCAGTTGTGGAATGGTTTAATGCAATGAAAACAAGCCAGATAAATTAAATCCGCCCCTATCCTGTGCCACACACTTGTTCCTGATCACTGCCTGTTACTGTTACCCCGAGCCCATGAGAAGAGGTGTAAGTTTAGGTAACTTATATTTGACAGACTTTGGATATTGACCAACCTTTACATGTGTGTAATTTAATTTCCATATTTGTAATTAAGGCCACGTTCAGTATTTGGTCAGTATTTTACATCAGTATTTGGAAGCCAAAACCAGGAGTGGGTGATAAATCCAGAAGTGGTGTCGTGTTTCTATTATACTTTCTATCTGATTGTTCCTCTCCTGGTTTTTCTTACAAATACGGTTGTAAAATACTGAACGTGTGACTGTGGCCTAAATCTGAACGGATGATTTATCTGTGGACATTCATATCATAGATGTTGTGTGTACAGGATGTGCCATAAGTGTTCATTATATGGGAGTTTCGTAGCTGAAAGGTGGCTGATGGCAGCTGGGAATAGAAGCCTGGCTGCACATCTGATTTCTCATTATTTCTGACTATTGATGTTCTCCATCATCAAAAGTAGCAAAGCCACTGGCTGGCACATAAAACCCTTGAGTGTTTGTGTCTTTAAAGGGCCTCTGTCAGCATATCATAACTGTTCACCCCAATAGCAGGCGCTGTATGCTTCACAGTGGGGACAAACATTTATATACACCATCACACCTGCTTGGTTTCCATCTATCGCCTCCATTCTCTGGTTCTTTGAAGCCTGAGCTGTCAATCAAAGAAAGGAGGTGGAGATATAGGGAAAACCGATAGGTGGGAAGGTGTATATTAAGGATTGGCCCCACTGTTACGCACACAGCAGCAGGGCTTAGTTTGACCCGTCATTCTGTACGGACAGTCCCTTTTAAAGCCTTGTTTAGGCACCTGTATTTCACGGTCCATATATTGACCCCAATACCTGTAGTGACCATAGGTCACCTGTCCTAAGCTGACAGCCTCATAAATTCCTATGATGCTGTGTGTTCATATCATGCGATCTGCAGTCCGTCCCAATATCATGGACTGTGAGATACAGCCGTCTGAACCAGCACAGCCTCATACATACCTGTGAGGCTGTAAGTTCATGTTAGGAGACCGGAGACTAGTCTGTGTCAGTCCTTACTGAGACCATGAAATGCAGCTGTCTAAACCAAAAGAGCAATATATATGCCTGTGAGGCTGTACGTTTGGGTCACGAGACCTGCGACTAGTCAATCTGTCAGTCCTTACTGAGACCATGAAATTCAGCTGTCTAAACCAAAAGATTTCATTATTATGCTATATTATATTCCTATGAGGTGAGATCGGGAGACCCGGGCTCAGTCCTGGCATTTTGATCGGTCTAACACTTGTAGGTTTAAGGTTGTGTGGCTGCATAAAGATTTCTAACACTCCCTTATAATTAGGTCTGTGCCATCTTATTATATCAAGTGTGCCAATTAGTACCATAATCACGCAGGTCTCCCAGGAGGCCTATTCTAATTAGGTTGCCGGCTGGGAAGAATGAAGCACTTTGGAAGGTTAACAAGTAGGTCGGTTGTTTTAAGTGAACTCCCAATGAGCATCTTAGCGCTCCATAGTCTCAGCTTCTTCTAATGCTAATAGTTGTAAACATTAGACAGCTTCTTTTTAGTGGTGTGGGGGTAATATCTGTTGGATGTTGTATTATGTGATCTCCCAAACTTGCAGAGTAGGACACAACCATGTCAGTCAGCTTTTTGTATTTGGCCATGTAGGTGTAATAACGTCCATAAATGCATGTCACATGTAAGCCTAGCCATGTCTGAAATCCTCACACTGCATTTTTGTTACTGTTGAATTTAACTATAGACCTCCTCACCTCCCCCCATTTATCCCTTGAGTCCATCCTTATAGGTTGGACTTTTTTGCCTTTTTTCATTGCATGGAGGATTGCAGAGGGCTGTGCTATTCCATATAATGGCATTTAGTAAAAAAAAAATAAAAATATGTACATATAAATTTCCATGTTCGGTTTGACACGTGTGAGTAGTGGGAACATCAGTGAAAGGGAAATGTAGTATTTCTGTTCTGCCGGCTTCTCCACCCAGTGATGATTGTTCTCCGTCAGAGGATCGGAGCCTGGGGTTATCAGACAGACCAGTTTGGGTGAGTCAGTGGGCAGAAAGCGCTGGCTCTATTGGTAATATATAGTAAGAGGAGGAAGTGACACATGGCAGAAGAGCGCCTCTGACTCGCGAGTAATGTGCACGCTCAGGTCGGACAGGGAGGCTTCTGTGGATTTTTCTGAGTCACTTTTCCCTCCCTGAAGGCACGGATTCCAGTAATAACCATTGGGCGGCCGATCACAGCAAGCTACCTGCTGGCTTCTGACGGGTGTGGTGTAAACCTGTCTCCTAACAACCAGGATTTCTAGTAAAGAAGAGAAGTGAGTCCGGGCTTGTTGTCGCATTTCCCCAAGGACGCCTTTGTTTTGTGCAAAGTGTTTTTAATAATAATAATAATCTTTATTTTTATATAGCGCTAACATATTCCGCAGCGCTTTACAGTTTGCACATATTATCATCACTGTCCCCGATGGGGCTCACAGTCTAAATTCCCTAGCAGTATGTCTTTGTCTTTTGCCCCACAACTTTATATTGTACTGCTATTGCTGCACTTTTGTGATGTGGTATCTGCACCACAAATCCACGACGCGTGATCTTGGCCTAAAATCACTGCATAGACGTACTGGAAGAAATGATTCTCAGAAAGTAATTAGCATATTTCAGTATGATGGAAGCCTAATGGCTACGTGTCATCACAGGTTGTAAGAACGTACTCCGCTAAGGATGGGGCCAAAGGTTGGTGCACCATGTCCGCACACGGTCGGGAGTTGTGAACAGTTTCTATAGTTTGTAAAAGGTTACAGTATAATGCTGATGAAGCCTAACCTGGTTCTGTAGAAATCTCGTCACAGTAAATCTTATCTTGTTGTCCTTGTGTTGGAGGGTATGTTCATACGTTGAGTTTTTGCAGCGTTTTTTCTGCACAAAAAAACGCATCTCGTGGCCACAGCCGCTTCGCACTCACGCTTCATCTGACCAGAGTCCACGCGAAGCTGCTGTTACCTGGTCCTACGCTCTGTCTCTCCCGTGATGTGCACTGTATTTATTTTGGAAGTATAGTGTTTTATGTAGCTTGGTGAGTGCCATAATTTCTTCTGTCATTATTAAAAAGTATTGTTGTTCAGAAATCTCATTAATTTTGTTGGTGCTGTAAAAATGTTTTTTTTTTTTTTGTTTTTTATTTTGGGAATTGGAGTGTCATGTTTTAGTAAAGCTGCTGTGTTTTTGATACTTCTTGGTATTTGGCTTTGACACAACTTTGATAGTCATGTATATTGCATGCATTTAGTGTGTTTTTGCATATGCATTGTTTTTTTTTTCGTATTTATTGCATATTTGTGGGGGAGATCTGAACGTAAAACTTTGCGCACCTGGAAGAGAATTTGACATGTTATGGAATTGAAACCCATTACGCAGGTCAATTTACGCCGAGTGAAAAATTAATCACTGTGGGTCATGAGATTTCTAGAAATCGCATCCTCTGTGCTGGAACTGTAAGATGCTGTAATTGTTTTGGGGGGCATGTGGCTAGATCTCTTTGGGGGGGGGGGGGGGATGTGGATAGATCTTTGAATTAGAGCCAAATACTTTGGCGTACCAAAGACAACTGCAGCAGATTACATGAGACTCCCATACACAGTAGATGGTCAGTGAGTGTGGTTGACATTTAAAGGGATTAGCACACCAGTGTAAACATTGCTCCATTTGCTGTGTAGTGGCCGATCCCCAGTACTGTACCTTGTCTTCCATACACTTGTATAGGACAAGGTGACGTACCTGGGAGCGTCCACCTACAATATATGGAGCCAGAATTGCGCAACTCCATAGATTTGGCCACCGACAAAGCAGATTACAGCTGATCTGTGGGGTTAAGGGCCTGTCACACTAAGCAATATCGCTGTGTCTGATACTTGCCTCCGACCACTCCCCCGCTGCTGATCGCGTGAGAACGTCCTGGACAGTTTCTCACCGTCAGCTTCCTGCTGTGGAGACGAGAGACGCGTGGACGCGGGCGGGAGGACGTCAGGATCGCCTCGTCTGACAGGTAAGTAGCGATTCCCCCCCCCCGACCCCTGCTATGTCGCTGGTGAGATCTGCCTGTGGCAGCTCACTAGCGACCACTTAGTGATGCACCAGCGATCCTGACCGCGTCATATCGCTGGTCGGGATCGCTGGTGCATCACTAAGTGTGACAGTACCTTTAGTCAGACCCACACCAATCTGATAATACTGACCTATCCTAATAGGGCACCATTGTTTTATCCCCCAAACTAATTTGTTGTGTTTTTAAGGATTTTAACAGGCCAAACACACAGCTTTTGGCTGACAGTAGTTCTCTACACTGACCGCTGTACTCACATGCATGGGAGTAATTCGCTGCCTGACACATCTCCATCTACTCGGCACACGTGCACGGCCGATTGTGCATATATATGGAAGGGTCAGGGCTTTTGGCAAAGTAATGTTCGGCCGGCAACAATCAAATGTGTATGACTAGCTTGGATCCGTCATACACATGAGACTACCGTCGTCAGCCTGACTCTTTGGCCAACTATGTGATGTTTGTGAGGAGGACCTCCAGGTTCAGACAGACGAAAATGAGGCAAAATTGAAACGTTATACCCTTTCGTTCCCCCCTGGGGATGAGCTTCCACTATAGATGTCTGACAGCAGCTTATTCCCCTCTTCCCATTGAAAACCAACAAACGCTGCAGAACCGAAGGTCCCTGTGCATGGGGGGAGATTGGGAGCTTTACCAGTCAGTCAGTTTAACGTATCCCTGTTAACTTTGCATAGTACATTTGTCTAGATTATAGGGGTCTCCTGGTAACCAGATCAGTGGGCCCCCTGCTACTGAGACACTGCAGTGGTACTCAGGAGGGATGTTTAGTCAGATGGGACAGTAATCCAGTTATGACTGATCTTTCATCTATTCTATTTCTAGAATTATAGTCCTAATTTCACTGCACGTAATTTACATATCTTCTGCTGACAATTTTTTTTTTTTTTTTTTCCCCCCTCTTAGGTGGGAGACCTAGTGAAAGTGACCCGGATGAATATTAACGGCCAATGGGAAGGAGAAGTGAATGGCCGAAAAGGGCTTTTTCCCTTCACACATGTGAAAATAATTGACCCTCAGAATCCGGATGATAACGAGTGACTGGTCCCAGTCTCCTCGCGGCTTGTTTTGTTCATTTTTCCTCCTTCCAGGTCCTTTGAAGCTTCTCTGGCCTATTCAACTCGAGCGTTCAGCTGCCTGGTTATTTGACACTTCTGAAAATAACGCGCCGCGAGTTCACCTACTGACGCATGTAACATAGCTGTGTTTGTCCATGATGCAGAGCTGCTGCTTACCCACGTGTCCAAGGGTCTGAACAAGCTTACATAGACATGCCTTGCTGCCAGCCGCTAATCCCGTTACCGCGGAGAACAATACGTGGCGGCATTCCGAACCTTAGGGTTGGGGTTTTTTTTTCCTCTTGAACTATTTTAAGTCATGCCTAACTAATTCATGTTTTATTGACTCACACATTGCTACAAAATAGTGATTTCTAGAAATGACCTGCTTCAGTAATTTTTGATAAGAGATTATCTGCCCGATCTGTTGTGATCTCTACAGTCCCTGTTGCTTGTGGGGAGGTGTAAGTGTGTGATAGTTAACCTGAGGCCTTTATTTATACCGCAAACCATGGCAATTGTCGTTCTGTGCAGGAATTCAAGATGACTACTTCCCCTTTCAAACGCAGAGTCCTGTCGCTGCACTAGAAAGCTGCCACCTGCCTGCGCCGCCAGCGATGATTGGGATTCCACTTTTCTATTGCGCTCTGTTGCAGCGTGATTCTTCTCTAAACTTCTTGGTGCCATTATCAGTTTGTACTGTGAGGTGTTTAGCGGGTAGATCTTAGGGAATCTCCTTTTAGTGAATGTGATTTTTCTGGACTTTTTGGTTTCCATCATCAGGATGATAATGGCCTAACCTCTCCTCCATTGTCGAATGTCCTTTATTGCCTAAGAATCCTCTATTTAATAGTTTCTGCATGTGTTCCGATCGGCTGGATATCCCAGATCCATTTATTTTTAACTCCTTTGTTGGCCTTTTTATGCAGGAGGGCACTAGTGCTCTGCTGCAGCGGTATAGCACAAAAGGAGGAAACGGATTCTCACACAATGAGCCAACTCCTTACGTTTGTCCGAATCTTGTTTTGCCCACTCTTCCTGGAACGCTGCAGAAAGACTATGCAAGGGAGGATAATTGCCTTGGCTCCATACTTAGGGGTCTTAAATCTAATTTCCAGGCCTCTCCGGCAGCAAGAGTTGGTTTTCCTCCGTTTGGAGGACTAAGAAACCGAGAGCATCGCCTGTTCAGGATCACAAGAAGTAGTCGGCCCTTGTGACCCAGATCAGGTTGTGATGGGAGCATTGGCTCTTCTTGCTGCTTTATTCTGGTTTGTGTTGGGTCTAGAACATTTCCAGCAGCTACAAGTCAGCGAGTCGCCACATCGGCCATGCTCTGCATTTGATTTTTTTTTTTACATTTTCTGGTTGTTTACGAATCCAACAAATGTCGAAAGGGAATCTGTCACTTGGGACAATTTGCTCACGGAGGGCAATGTCTCATTTTATTTTTGTAAAGGGAGGTTAAACTATGTCTGTGCCATTTGTTTTGCTTGTAAATTGTAATTTTATATTGTATTTACCTTTTACAGGAGGGATGTTAAGTTTTCAGTTTCAATGTAATTAACATTTTTAACTGTTTTTTCCAAGCCATTGACGTCAACAAGTTCATGAGCAGCAGGTTTTCTTCCTTCGTGATGTGTTCTCTGTAAATGGTTAGAGGGGCGGCCCCGAAAGGTTCCCGTGCTTCGATGGGTTACATAGAATTCACCTTATTGTAGGTGTACGCTTTTTAACTTGATTTTTGTTTTTGAAGGGGGAAGAAATCATAGCTTTTGAGTTTTATTTTTTTGTGCTGTAAAATTAACAGTATTAAATGACTTATATTCTTAGTATGTATGTTGTCTTCATTGTATACGTTTATACAAAAGTCTTAAGTGAATGGAGGCATTGGTACATTTTTAGACATTTTAGAGCCAATTTAGACATTAATGACCAGTCCAAATTTTACAATTCTGACCACTGTCACTTTATGTTGTAATAACTCTGGAACATTTCAACGGACCCCACTGATTCTGAGATTTTTTGTGACACATTGTACTTTATGATAGTGTTAAAATTTCTACGATATGATGGGCGTTTTTGTGCGGGGGGGGAAAAATAGAAAATGCAAAATTTGTGAAATTTCCATCTTTTAATTTTTTTACCCTTACGTCAGTCACACAAAATGGTATCCCACATGTCTACTTTACATCAGTGCAATTTTTGAAACAATTTTTTTTCGTTAGGACGTTAAAAGTTGACCAGCGATTTCTCATTTTTTGCCACAAAATTTACAGATCATTTTTTGATTTGAGATCACCTCACATTTGAAGTGACTTTGAGGGGCCTGTATAGCAAAGTAACCAAAAGTGACACTATTCTAAAAACTGCACCTCTCAAGGTGGAAATAAAAAATGAACATTTAATTTTTTTTCATAAAATTTATTTAGACCCAAACTATATTTTCACAAGGGTAACAGGAGAAAATGGACCCCAAAATTTTTTGTTCAATTTCTCCTGAGCATGGCGATACCTTATTTATGGGGGAAATCTGTAGTTTGGGCGCACGGCAGGGCTCTGAAGGGAAGGCGCGCCATTTGACTGACTTTTTGAATCTAAAATTTGCTGGAATAATTAACAGATGTTATGTCACGTTTTAAGTTCCCCTAATGTGCCTAAACAGTGGGAACCCTGTTTTGGAAACCATAATCCTTCAAGAATTTTATCCAGAGGTGTAATGAGCATTTTGAACCCACAAGTACAACACAGAATCTGATAACATTAGGTCATCATATTGGATGTCATCATTTGTGTTGAGCCCAACTGCTCGCTACTGTAGCTTGCATCAGATGCTCGAGATCCTGCCCCCTCATGGTTTGCAGCTGTTGGGACACACCCCCCCCCCAAAAGAAAAACATGCGGGCATCCACGATACTCTGTGCGCACCCCATGGAGACTCGAATAGCGAGCCCTTGCACTCAACATTAGCCGTTATATTGCCTTTATTTTTCAAAAGGTAAAAACAAAAAACTCTAACCCCCAAATGCAAAAAATTGAATTTATTTTATTTTTTTAAACTAAGGAGGTGACAAAGTGGGATTTGATTTACTATTCTTTTTTTCATATTTTTTTGCCGGGTAACAGCCAGCAGATCCCTGTGGGTGCACATGCACCTGCCATTTTCTTTTCTAGGATGATGACGCTGAGCCCGGTGGACTGATCAGGAGGTCCCGGGGATGGGTCATTTCTCTCTCCTCTGACAAGTATATCATGCCAGAAGAGGGAGAAATCATTGTAACAATGGGCACGCTTTTTTTTCTTTGTGCTCACTGAATAATTGTGATTGTGGCCCTGTTCATGTTCTCCAGGGTCTTAAGCTACCCCCTGTAGCTGAGACCCTGGAGTTTTTTCGAGACTGGGGGGGTGCTTCAGCCTTAGCGGCCACCGTTTTATTGCGAATTGGCGGTCGTTAAGGGGTTAAGCAACCTCAGCAATGCTTCAGATGTGCACTGAATAATTTGTAGTAGATGGCTCAGTGCGATATACAGCTCTGGCCAAATTTAAGAGACCACCACATCAAAACCCTGTCATGGGGCAGCCCGTTCTCCAGACCTGAACCGCATTGAAAACCTCTGGAATGTAATCAAGAGGATGATGGATAGTCACAAGACATCAAACAGAGAAGAACTTCTTACATTTTTGCGCCAGAAGCAGTGTGAAAGACTGGTGCCAAGATGCATGAAAGCTGTGATTAAAAATCCTGGTTATTCCACAAAATATTGATTTCTGAACTCTTCCTGAGTTAAATCATTAGTATTGTTTCTAAATGATTATGAACTTGTCTTCTTTGCATTATTTGATGTCTGAAAGCACTGATTTTGTTTTTTTAATTTTGACCATTTCTCCTTTTCAGAAAAAAAACAAAATTTATTGCTTAGAAATTTGGAGACATGTCAGTAGTTTATAGACTAAAAGAACAATTTACATATTTTTTTTTTTTAAATTCGTTTATTGAGCTTCAGGACAAAACATGTACAACATACAATTGGCCCATGTTAATAAACATTTTCCACAGAGCTTACATGTTTCCATCCATTATTAGAATATAAAGCCAAATAATTATACACTATTTTTTTTTTTTCTTAAGAACACAGTAGCATTATACATAACCTTCCCAGTATGCGCAAAGGACAGTTGGTTATATATCATAAAACATGTATATCGAACAAATCACATAAGCCTTTTAACATAGTATTCGGATGAGGCAATCGAATCAGAAATTCCTAAACTACTACAACCACTACATCAACCTATAGCTACTATTTCGCAGCCTAGCATCCTGCAGCATATTATCTTGTATGTGATGTCTCAGCCTTGCAGGGTAAGGTGGGAAGAGTTCCACCTACCCCAAATCTTTTCAAATTTACCCAGGCATCCCCTGTTTTGGTATAACGTGCGCTCGTATGGAATAATCGAATTCACCAAGTCAACCCAAATTCTAAGAGAGGGGGACAAAGTTCCCATCCACCGTAATGCCAGTACCTTCCGTGCCATAAACAACGTCTCACGCAGGAAGACCCCATCATATCGACCCCAAATCTCCTCATCCCATCCCCCAAACAAGCAGACCAGTGGCTCCAGAGGGACAGGGGCCTGTATTAGGGATGAGAGTGATGTCACCTCTCCCCAGTAATGCAGGACAGTGGGACACTGCCATATCATATGAATAAAATCTGCGTCCGGAGCGTGACACCTTAAACATTCTGATGACTGGTAACGGTCCATCCTCAAAAGTCTTGTCGGAGTCAAGTACGACTGTTTGATTATATATAATTGTATCATTATATATATCATGTTGTTAATAGATGGTGATACTCCAATTGGAGATTCCAAAATCTCCCACTCATCCTGCGTATTAGGGATGAGCCGTTCCCACTTTCTCCTGACAGAACTTATGGCAGATTCTGCTCCCGCTGACAGCATGGATGTGTATAGAGAGATGAGACCCTGAGGGCCCTGCGATTTAAGGATTCCTATCAGAGGCAGAGATGAAATAGTACGGTCTGCACCCCTACCTCTTACATGCGACTGAAGAGCTGATCTCAGTTGTAAATAGCGGAAGAATTGGGATATCATGCGCGACCTGTAATTGCTCAAAAGACTTCAAGGTCCCCTGATCATATAAGTCTCCCATCGACGAGACATCATGTTGAATCCAAAATTCAGTGGACGGGTGGTTTAGCAATTCTGGAAAATAATCATTATTCCACAGGGGCATTTCGGCTATAAAATCTTTAAACCCAGACACTTTCTTGATTTGCCTCCATGTTACTCGTGCCAATCGGAGCAGGGGTAGCAAACGAGGGGCATTAGTTCTTTCTACCTCAAGAAAACCCAGTGGGCAATCAGTCTGTGCAGCATGAAGCAGGTGACTTTCAGAGTTGGGAATGTAGCTTGCCCAGCCAAATAATACAGGAAAAAATTTGGTAGCGCCGCTCCACCTCCCTTTTTTGGTCTCTGTAAGGTAGTCAATTTAAGTTTGGGCCTAGTTTTCCCCCATATAAAAGACGTGATCTGGGAGATAAGACTCGCGAAGAAAGATTTGGGCACCATCACAGCACTGTGCTGAAGGGAGTAGCTAAGCTTGGGAAGCAATATCATTTTAATCAAGTTAATGCGTCCGGCTACAGACAACGGAAGTTTGCTCCAGGATGTAAATTTAATTTTAACTAGTTCCAGCAGTGGGTGGACATTAAGTTGTAAATCAAACGCACTATCACTGGATATATAGATACCCAGATATTTAAAATTAGATACAATAGACAGTGAGGAGAGAGCCTCGAGCTGCGGCATCGGGACATGAGAAAGGGGTAACAGAGCCGACTTCTCCCAATTTATATATAAGCCTGAGTATTTACTAAATCTGTCTATTAGGGCTATCACTTGCGGCAAAGTTTCTTCGACTTCATCAATGAAAACCACCATATCATCAGCATATAAACCTATTGTGTCAACTCGACCCGCTACACCGTTTCCCTTAATGCCAGGGGAAGACCGTATGCGAATTGCCAGTGCCTCAATTGCAAGAGCGAAGAGGGCAGGGGAGAGGGGGCAGCCTTGACGAGTCCCCCTATGTAATGGAAAAGACTCAGATATAGAGTTATTTATATGATACGGGCCTTGGGTTTCATATATAGTATTTGGATCCACTTTATAAATTTATCACCAAATCCATATCTTTGCAAGCACGCGGAGAGAAAAGGCCACTCAAGAGAGTCAAAAGCCTTGGCGGCATCTAACGACGCCAATGCCCATTTGTTGTCGGTTATTTGGGAGCTATATTGGACTATTGACTGAACCCGTCTGATATTAATGGAAGTGCTCTTACCAGGCATGAAGCCCGTTTGATCAGGATGTACAAGGTTCAATATAATTGAGTTCAGTCTGGTAGCTAGGATCTTAGTAAAGATTTTATAGTCCACATTCACTAATGAAATAGGACGGTAAGATCCACATTCCAGGGGGTCCTTTCCTTCCTTCCTAAGCATTATAATATTGGCCTCATAAAAAGAATCAGGAATAGACTTCCCTTCCCAAATTCCTCGAAATACCTTCACCAGAAGTGGCACCAGTATATCTCGGCATTTTCTATACAATTCAATGGGGAACCCATCTGGTCCAGGGGCCTTTCCAGAAGCCATGCCCATTATGGCATATCTCTTCCGCGGTGAATGCAGCGTCCATAAGGGCTCGTTGTTCAGGTTCTAATGTAGGGAATGTCACATCTGATAAGTAGTCCAGGCACCCCAAATTAGCAAAGTCACTTTTAGATTCATCTAGTAATCTGTAGTAATCGTAAAAACAGCCACGTATCTCCTCTGTCGAAGACACCAGCGCCAAACGCAACAGGATGCAATTTGGTGCGCTCGGCGCAGCGTCAAAAGGACGCATGCGCCGCCAAACGCATACTTTACCAGTGCTAAAGATAGGGGACGCAGGACGCGTGCAGCGTCATGCGTACGTAGGCGGAGCTACTGGCGGAGGCGGGGCTTAGCGGCGGCTGCGCGCAGCCCGACGCTGCGGCCATAAACGCTAATGTGAAACTAGCCTTACTCCACTGAGTATGTGGCACATCATTACCCAGGTAAAATTTAGAGACATCTCGTAAAAATGAAAAGTGTCGTTGGCTGCAAATCTTACCTAAAAAACATATAAAATCACAACAAAGAAAAAACAAAGTAAATAAACAACAAACAGTATGGGAGCAACGTCCTGCACTCCCGTCATGAAACAAACAAGGGGATACCATCACTGAGCACAGTGTCCGGTATGGTTGGTAATTGGACGCCGGCAGATAGAGCTCCAATCAGGCCGTTGAAGCAAAGGTATTGACCAGCAATATATACACTAGGATTCCTCTGCAGCAGACCCCCCGTGGGATCGCAGCCGGATCCGTGAATCTTCCAGAAACTGCTCCGGGTGTTGACCCTCCGAACATTCCGGGAGCCCAATAATTCGGATATTATTCCGACGCATTCTGCCTCCATGCATTCATAGAGCCTGCCACCTTCGTTAACTTGGCTTCCATAGGTGTGATGGTGTCGTCTACATGAGATACCCGTTTCTCCACCTCCGTCATGGCTTGCATATCTTGTCGAAGGCGTCCCACCTCAGTGTGAACGTCCTCATTCTTCCCAGTTAGAGATGTCCTGGTCAAGGCGATGGCCTGCATCAGTTGTTCAGACGCCTGTTTGAAGGTTAACTACTTTTGCTCACTCTCCTCGCCTCCAGAAGGGCGGCTTTTACGCTGAGCCTGTGAAGGGTTGGTTTTAAGGGGTTTTGCGACGTCAGAATGGTCTATTCTAGCATATTCTCTCAGCCTTTCGGCCGCTCCCGTTCCCTTAGAGCGGCTCATTTTAACAGCAATATGGCACGGCTGGTTATGAAGAACAGTACACTGGAGACCTCTATTATAGGCGTAGCAGGGCTCTCATATAGTGATAGCAGAGCCCCAAAGATAACGCAGATCTGTAAGGCCACGCAGGAAAACAATGTCCGGCTCCAAGCAGCAGACGAAGGCCCTTATAACCCGGGGGGCCCCACAAGACAGCAGCCAGGAAGGGACCCAGGCCCTTAAAGTAATAGCAACAACGGGCTAAGCGATATAGCAAAAAGGAGGAAAGCGGGGCCCAATCTTTCAGGGCACTCACCGCTTGCCCTCCACAGTCCTTGAAGGATATGTGCTCACCCGTCCGTCAGCGCTGCAGCAATGGGGACCAGCACCGCGTCTCACCAGCAGCGCGTGTGCTTCAAAGATGGCTGCCGTCCCTGCAGGCCCACCAGCCGGCCGTCGCAGCCTCCAACCACCGCCAGCACACGGGAGTCCAGCAGCACTCTCCCAAGGGGGGCCCAGGAGCGCCCGGCACACACACCAGGAAGGGTTGTCAAGACGCCAGTGAGGGGGCGCGGGGCTCACGCTCCAAGGCTCCCACCGCGTCTCCCCCTCCTGTACCTCCCGGAGAAAGACGTGCCGCTCCAGCGGCTCCACGGGGCTAGAAGCTGTAAGTCCGTGCCTCCGTCCTGTCGGAGCACACAGTTAAGATGGCCGCCGTCTCCCCCCAGGTCCCGCGTCCCCGCCGGCTTTTCCAGCGCTTGGCTCACTGAGGCTGACGATCCTGTCTCTCCGGGCACCGGAAGGCTCCCGGGAACCAGGAGAGCAAGTTGGCCGCAGCTAAGTGCCGGTGAGATTGCTGGATAGGCAGGATAATTACAGGATAGCAGGAGCTCCGTCTCAGCGCGTCTTCCTGGCTCACTACATCGCAACGCCCCCCTCAACAATTTACATTTTACTCAAAAATATACCTGTAAAGAGAAAAATCAGACAAATTGAATATTTGGAAGTGGTCTCCTAATTTTTGCCAGAGCTGTATATACTGCCATTATTCTCTGCAGTGCGAGTCCTGTTTGTACAGGATGAAGCGCTGATCATAGAATATTAAAGTTGGGAGGGACCTCTAGAGTCATCCTGTCCTACCGCCTGCTCAATAACACCTTATCTGAGCACGCTCGTTCATCTCTACTTACCACCTCTCGTGGCAGCCTGTACACCCTCAATATTAAAGTTGGGAGGGACCTCTAGAGTCATCCTGTCCTACCGCCTGCTCAATAACACCTTATCTGAGCACGCTCGTTCATCTCTACTTACCACCTCTCGTGGCAGCCTGTACTCCCTCAATATTAAAGTTGGGAGGGACCTCTAGAGTCATCCTGTCCTACCGCCTGCTCAATAACACCTTATCTGAGCACGCTCGTTCATCTCTACTTACCACCTCTCGTGGCAGCCTGTACACCCTCAATATTAAAGTTGGGAGGGACCTCTAGAGTCATCCTGTCCTACCGCCTGCTCAATAACACCTTATCTGAGCACACTCGTTCATCTCTACTTACCACCTCTCGTGGCAGCCTGTACACCCTCACTGTCAAAAAGTTTTTTTCTAATATCTAATCTGTATATTCTCCCTTTCAGTTTCATTCCATTGCTTCTCGTGTTTCCATGTTCAAATGAGAATGATGATCCTTCTATGCTGACATCCCTTCATATATTTGTAGACCGCAAAAAAGGTCTCCTCTTTGCTGCCTTTTTTGCAAGCTAAACATTCCCAGATCTTTTAATTGTTCCTCCAAGGAGCATACTTTGCAGTCTGCTAATCATCCTGGTTGCTCTTCTCTGAACTTGCTTCAGTTTTTCGATGTCTTTTTTAAAATGTGGTGTCCAGAAGGCGGGAGGTAATTACTTCAGTGATCTAGACTCTGCTTCTCTTAAGGCTATGTGCACACGTAGCAGAAAATTTCTGCTGAAAAACCTGACTCCCTTCCCAGAAACCGCATGTTTTTTTCTGCACGTTTTCTGCTCAAAAAAAAGCGTGTTTTTTATGCTTTTTTTTCCACGCGTTTTCAAGACGCATAGAAATAGCCAGAAATGCGGAAAAATCCGCGAAATTAATGAGCATGCTGCGTTTTTTACCGCAAAGCAGTTTTTTCGCGGTAAAAAACGCATCAGTATGCACAAAAAGTGCAAAATGCATAGAAATGAATGGGAAGCTTATTTTTAGCGGTTTTATTATAAAATCCACTAAAAATACCGCTAAAAAAAGCTGTGTGTGAACATAGCCTAATACATCCTATGAGGCTGTGTGCCCACGATGCGATTTTTAAGCGTTTTTGCCACGATTTTCTGCGCAAAAACGTTTAAAAATCGTGTACAGAATGCCCCCCATGCATTCCTATGGCATTCCGCACATGCTGTGCTAATGCTGCGCTTTTTTCCGCGGCGGAAGCGCATCGCGGAAAAAATCGCAGCATGATCATTTTTTTGTGCGGAATCGCAAAGAATTGCCGCGATTCCGCACCCATAGGAATGCATGAGAATCGCTTACTTTCCGCATGTGGCTATGCCCACCATGCGGGAAGTGAAGCGTCTCATGTGCGGTTGGTACCCACGGTGTGGAGGAGAGGAGACTGTCCTCCAGGCCCTGGGTACCATACCCCTGTAAAAAAAAAAATTTGGGGTATATTTACCTTCCGACGTCCCGCGCTGCATTCCCGGCCTAAGCGTTCCCAGTAATGCCTTGCGGCAAGGTCCTGTGATGACGTGGTCTCGTGAGATCGCTATAGTAAGGCGAGACTACGTCATCACAGGTCTCGCAAGGCATTACTGGGAACGCTGAGGCCCGGGATGGCAGCGCGGGACGTCTGAAGGTAAATATACCCCGATTTTTTATTTTTTTTATCATTTTTAACATTTTATCTTTTACTATTGATGCCGCATAGGCAGCCTCAATAGTAAAAAGCTGCTCACACTTGTCAAACACTATGTTTAACGAGTGTGACCAACCTGTCAATCACTTTCCAAGCGATGCTTCAAATCGCTTGGAAAGTGCTTGAGAAAATCGCGAACAGAATCGAGGTGAAATCGCGCGGAAAAAAACGCGCAATTTCTGGAAAGGAGTCCGGTTTTCAGTGTACGTTTTAACACGCAACGTGGGCACATAGCCTAAAACTGCTTTTTTTTTGCTGCTGCATCACACTTTTGACTCATGTGCAGTCTGTGATCTTAAATATCATTGTATTAGGCCTGGATCACACTTCCGTTTTTTAAAATCGGTCTAAATCCCTCGTTTTCCGTTAAAAAATGGATCCGCCATTTTTTTGGAGGATCCGGTTTTTTGTCCCATAGACTTCCATTAGCGGTTACCGCGGATCCGCCAAAAAAACGGATCCGTTTGCGGTAAAACGGAAACGGATCCGTTTTTTCACACAAAAACTGATGCAAAAAACGGATGGCGGATGCCAAAAAATGGATGTGTGAAACAGGCCTCAGTCGCTGCCCATTGTTCAAGCTTATCTAGAGCCTCCCGAATATCAGTTGAAGCAATGTTCCAGATAGGGGGAAAAAAATCTGCAGATCTGTGTATACACTACTTTCCCATTCTTAAAAAGAAACCAGTCCTGTCATAAAATACTAACATGGAGATATGGAGTTAATAACGTCCTAAACTGTGCAGCCGCCACAATTGAAGTCCTGGCTACCAGAAGGAAATGTACTTTATTCCTCCTGGCAATGTATGGCTTTCAGTCAGAGGCGTGCCGACGTGTCTTCTGTATATAATGAGCGGCGGCTGTAACCACACCCCAGCCCTGACAGCCGTCTCTGCAGCAAATCAGTTCAGTGATGTCTATTTACCTCCGCCGTTTACTATGTACTGAGCGGTGACTGAAGTACTGCCTCTGACTCCATGCCAGATTTAATACTGATTTAAAATTGATATTTCCAAATAGGTGGCGCTAGAGTTTGTTGAGTTTGAACAGACTTTTTGCACATTCACTTGGCATACAGATAAGGCGTTGTGCCAGGGCTTCCATAGACTGAAAAGATAATGCCCTGGTCTCAGCAGATAGATCAGGATGATGTTTGGACCTTGACAGCTGTAGTGCAAGTCCATGCTCGATCAGGGTGCAAATATGGTTTCGATTGGATCCAGGGGCCTGCTGAAGGCCCCCCATCTCTGCCATTTTGGTACACCTCTGAAGTTAAGCTGCAGGCTGATCTTTAAAGGAGACATTGATTTATACTTAGGTATTGCATCATCTATATATATATATATATATATATATATATATATATATATATATATATATATATATGTATATTCGTCTAATTCTGTCTGTAACGGAAATCCCGCATCGCTGATTGGTCGCACCATCAGCGACAGGCGCAGTCCGGCTGCGAATTGGCCGCCGAATCGCCGCCAGGACCCGCCGCCGCCTGACTACACGTGCCGGATTCCGCCTCTGCCTGCCCACCCACCTCTGTGCAGTCACAGCTGGCAGGAAAGACTGTGGCTTGCGGCCTGTGCTGGAGATGGGGTGCGGCGCCACCAGAGGGCACACGCACCCCATCTCCAGCACAGGCCGCAAGCCGCAGTCTTTCCTGCCAGCTGTGACTGCACAGAGGTGGGTGGGCAGGCAGGCAGCAGCGGGACACACACCCCACACACACACTGCCCTCATCTAGCATTATATAAGTGATCAAATAATCACAAAGTCACCTAGTGGGTCTAAAAAATGAAGACTGTTTTTAAACTACAAATGTTTAAATCACACTTCTTTTCTCAGTTTTAAAATAAAAGCAATAGAAAAAATCTCATTTGATATGACTGCATCCATACACTAATGTCTGTAAAGCACTGTGGAATATGGTAGTGCTATATTAGTAAAATCAGATCAAAGTTATTTGAAACATACATTAAAAACAAATGTCAGATTTTCAGTTTCAGTCCCTGCATTTCCCTAAAAAAATGCAATAAAAAGTGATTAACATGTATGCATGCCAAAAAAAAAAACTACAGCTCAACCTGCAAAAAAACACGTCTTTATACAGCTCCATCGACAATAAAAAAAAAGCGACATTCATGGCATTTTCTCTACAAATTTCATAATTTCTTTCTCAATTAAAATTAGTTTTTAATTCTTCATTTTCACCCTATTTAGATTTTTGTTTCTTTTCCCAGTACATCACACGATAAAATGAATGGCTTCCTTCAAAACTACGACTCATCCTGCAAAAAAACAAAACCTGCATTTATATTTATCTATATCAATGTTCCCCAACTCCAGTCCTCAGGAGCCACCAGCAGGTCATGTTTTCAGGATTCCTCTTAAAATTGCACGGGTGAGATCTGCTCACCTGCACAGGGAATAATTCCACCACCAGGGCGATACTAAGGAAATCCTTAAAACCTGACCTGTTGGTGGCTCTTGAGGACTAGAGTTGGGGAACACTGATCTATATAAAGCTGAGTGTATGTATCAAGCCACACCCACTCCACATAGCTCCGCCCACTGGCGACTGGAGAGTGGGGTTGCAGAGGGAAAGTATGGGACGTGGGTGGAGAGCGGAGCTGCGAGAGAGAGCGGGACATGGATGGCGGGTCGAGTGCGGAGCTGCGAGAGAGAGCGGGACACGGATGGCGGGTCGAGTGCGGGGCTGTTAAGGGAGAAAGCGGAATGCGGGTGGAGAGTGGGACGGCCAGTGGAGATGGGCTGCTGAGAGAGGAGCTGTGGAGGGTGAGTGGGGCTGCAGGAGGAGAGCGCGTGATGGTGGAGGGAGAGAGTGGGATGGCCAGTGGAGACGGGCTGCTGAGGGAGAATCCGGGACGGCGGGTGGAGAGCTGGGCTTCGGATGGAGAGTGCGGGACGGTAGTCAGTTACTATGCCCGGGCAACGCCGCGCTCTTCAGCTAGTGGAAAAATAAATTAGTATTGGGCCGTGGAAGAAGGATGAAAAACCCAAAGGAGCAAAAATTGAAAAGGGGTTGATAGGTGGAATGAATTTGTACACTAGCATTAGTAAATAAATAAAGTGAGTGGAGCTTTTCCTTTTGAGCAGATTATTTGAATTTGGGTGGCGTTATATGTTCAAGATGACCGCACAGGATAGCAGTGGATCATCAGCTATTAGCCGGCCTTAAAGATACTGTACAGAACTACTTTATTTATTTTTTTACTATCTGCCTAATAACTAACAGGCAGGTAGGTATCTATCTTCTTTCTGATCTCCATCGATTCTGCTGCTCCACGTCCACAGCAGCTCTTCCTCTTCTAGGCTGCTCTGTTGTAGGAGCGTGACTGCCGATGTTATTCTGATTGACTGCCAGCGCCCTGTCAACAGAGCAGCCCGGAAGAGGACGTGATGTCAACGGAAGCTGCAGAATCTCTGGCAGGAGGAGTGGTTGGTGACCGCCTTGAGCTGGCAGAAATCAACAGTGGGCTGAACAGACAGGTACTTAGCAGTGTTTTATTTGGGTAAATCTTGAGGGATTTAAGTGGCTGTCAAATGTGTTTTGGGAAACAATAGCTTTAGAAAAGCGAAGTGACTGACTTATCAGTTTGCTACAGAGGTCTTGCATAAAGCTGTTTAAAATGTCTCAACATTTTGCAATTTCAGCTGTACAAGCTAAAGTATTTGGCATATATTGCTCCATCAGACCCTTCACAACTGCTCAGTGCAACAGATGCATTAACCACAGAGGGGCGCTAATGATCCATTAGGTCACATAATTCCCTTTGTTTTATTTCTAATATAAAGTATAAAAAGATAATCTGTTGTGGCAATATAGCATCCATTTGGAAACTTGCAAATAGCCAGGATTATAAACAACCTACTGTTTAGTGTATGCAGCTACTATCTGGAACTGTTTCCATGGTTACAGATTAGTCAAATCTTTTATAGTCTGATGCTGCAGTCAAAATAGCTTCCAACTGCTCCCCTACTAGGTAACATACCTTCTGAAGGTAAGTATGACGCTGGGAAAAGATTAAATGAAGGTGGAAGGAACCATTTGCGTTAGTTTAAGGCCAGGTTCACACGCTGAGTATTTGGTGAGTTTTTTACCTCAGTATTTGTAAGACAAAATCAGGAGTGGAACGGTCAGAGGAAAAGTATAACAGAAACACGTCACCACTTCTGTATTTTTCACTCCTGTTTTTGGCTTACAAATACTGAGGTAAAATACTTACCAAATACTCAGCGTGTGAACGTGGTCTATGACTGCTTCCTTACTGAATTGCCAATGGTTTCTCCAAGATGCTCCATTGGTTTACAGTCAATAATTATTTGGTAGACTTACTGGAAGTAGCATAACCTCAGCTTGTTAAACCGCAGCTAGCGCGCTCTGCTCCGGATCCACATCGATCTCTAGTCGGCAGTCTGGAATTGGTGTGGTGTCTGCTTTCTGGATGCTGTCACTATGAGCCCAGCTGGGCAAGCAAGGCTCTGCAAATGGAGATTTTCCCAAAGGTGGAGATCTGCTGATACGAATCAAAACTGGAGGAAATTACAAAATCTTACACTTTCCTCTCCCCAATCATCTCCAATTGCTCTAAGTCTGCTGTCTGACTCCATGTGTGTAAAGCAGCCAATCTGTAGTGGCTGGACATTACAAGTCTGTAAATGACATATTTTACCTAGCCAATGGGGTGTTCTAGCAGGATACAGGCCTCACCACAAATCCTGAAGCATAAGGTTCCTAAGCCCTGTGAGAATATATTCTGTCAGATAAAACATATTGGCCCAAGTATGGGAAGGACTTGTGTATGAATGTGGTGTCACGTTAGAAGTGCAAGTATTAAGCTGGCCCTACACAGTAAATGGTTATCAGCTGAACATTGCCATCTCGGCCTATTCTCTCATACACAGGAGTGCTTGTTTGGTCAAGCTCTCCTGTATTCTCTATTAGAAGACTGACACGACAACCAGCAGCCTAAATCAGTGCTTCCCTTTTCCAAACAATTTTATTAACTTTTTATAACAGAGCATACATAAATGCAATATCATGAGGCATTCAAGACACATGAAAGAAAAAATAAAAAAACACAACCAGACTATAAATAATAATAATAAGAACTCATGGAAACATTTCCAGCCAGCAAGACCATTTCTTTATAAAGGAAGGAGACAGCCATTCAGCAACGCCAATTTTTGCTCATATGACTTATGTAAAGTCAGCTTTGCAATAATATCGAGTGAAGAGGGCACTCGAGTGGATTTCCAATAAAATGCAATTTCATTTTTAGAAACCAAAAGTAAATGAATAGCCAATTTCCTAACAGAAGGATTCAAACGACTTGCATCCAACGAGAGCAGGGCGAACTGAGGAGTCAGTGAAAAATCTGATTGATTTAAAATATGAGAAATAAGAGAGGAGATGTCGTCCCAAAAATGCCGAAGACGTGGACAAAACCAAAATAAATGGGAAAGGCTACCATGATGCCCTCAATCCCTCCAACAGAGAGGGGAGGTGGAACGCTTGATAAAAGCTAGATGAGATGGCGAATAGTACCATCTCGATATGATTTTAAAGTAGGATTCATGGAGAGCCATAGACATGGTAGCAGAATAGGTTAGAGACATGGTCAGTTCCCAAACATCTGGGGTAACAGAAAAATTCAAAACCGATTCCCATTACTCTGTCGCCTCATTGGGGGACACAGAACCATGGGTGTTATGCTGCTGTCCACTAGGAGGCGACACTATGCATAATCTGAGAAAGATTAACTTTGGCTCCTCCTCTGCAGTATACACCCTTGGACGGCGTCAGCCTTCTCCAGTTTTTGCTTAGTGTCGCAAGGAGGCACACCTAAGGATTTTTTCCGTTTTTTTCTTCCGGAATTCAGATGAAGAAAAGTGGGTCTCCAGCGAGACTCCCGGCATGACTCCTTCCTTGGCCCCCTTTCTTTAGGGGTGCCCAGTTGAAGTTGAGATGGCGGTTCCCCTTGTCGCTCCTTCCCCAGTCCCTCGGGTACTGGTCTGAAGTTGAGACCCCCCCTCCTTCCCCAACCCTTTGGGGTCTGGGTTGAGGTTGAGGCGAGGATGAAGACCCCCTGATGGTGACAGACGCACCCTCCCTAATCCCACTTAGGGGGCATTTTGTTGAGATGCCTCAGGTAGGGTCGGAGAACAGGCAGCATTCTGCAGCATCCAGGGACCCCAGACCAGCTGTGGGATCCCGCTGGGGCCGGGGAAAGGTGCAGGCAGACATGGCACATCAGAGACAGGGCTCTCTGCGCCCCTGTCTCTGCAGCAGCGGCTCCATAGCGCTTCAGGGGGACCCCCATACAGGCACCGCTACCCCTGCTGACCCCACCGCTAGCCAGTCGCCTATTCCGGGGGGGGGTCTGGTGCAGATCCGACCCCCTCCCGGACTACCGCGCCGCCCTGGAGCCCTCCTGGGCATCAGGTCTCTAATTGAGACCGCAGCTTCGGCCTAGCTGAAGCCGCCGCCTTTTTCCCCGCCCCCCGGAAGACTAATATGACACTCTATAGTGTCATAGAAGGGGCGGATCGAGACGGCGCGTTTTTACCTAGCCCTGCGCGCCCTTTTCAGCTCTCCGCCCCCTTCTTCTTCTCCTCAGCGTCCCAGTGGCCATTTTTCTGGCTGCAGGCCATACCTGACAACGGACGCCTTCAGCAGGGAAGAGAGCCACAGCAGTCTCCGGGGGCACAGAACTGTGATTTGTCGGCGCTGGACGTAGGGGCACACTGGTGGGGTAAGATCACAGCTGGGTTGTCTTTACTCAAGCTGTGAATCTATATTACCTATAAGGCTCTCTGTGGGCTTCCTCTGCGTAGCCACCCCTGTAGGGTCCCTGATAGCCAGCCTCTGTGCACTATGCTGGGCTCAAGAAAGAACCAGGCAGGACTGTTTTTATGCATTCTGCACAGCCTGCAAAACCACTCCCCAGTGGCAGCACGTATCCGCAAATCCGGGATTGCATCCAGAACTCTGGGTCAGAACCCCAGGGAGTCCCTACCAACGCTTCAGTGTCAGATACTACGTCGGAATCGGCTAGTCAGATGTCGCAGTCCATAGATAACCTAACCGCTACATTGCTGCAAGCACTGCAGGGTCATGTCTCGGCTATGAATGTTACCCAGCAAAAGGACAGCTTGTCTCAGGAACATGCTGTTTCTGACACTCACAGACGTAAGCGGACCCACAGGTCGCGGTCACCTGCGTCGTCCTATAGTATTCGGTCATCCCCCTCCAGGGAGAGACACCGTCATTCCAGGTCACCTAGACAGTCCCCTATCAGAGACAGACAATGCAGTTCACCACAGCGATCCCCGACCACAGAAGACCCCCGCCCCAGGTCGCCCACCAGGGAACGCCTTAGCGATACGCAGGATTCGGAAGGCATCTGTGACTCCGACTCAGACAACAAAACGGAGAGGTCTGTGGTACCTTGTCCCCCTAGCAATACAGCGCTAGTTGAGGACATAATCTCTGCCATCCATCGGGTGCTGGAAATTTCAGACCCAGCCCCGGAAGCCCCAGAACACAGATTTGCTTTGAAAGTGTTCTGAAACCGCCTAAGGTCTTCCTTAATCACCCAGAGTTTCAAACGATACTTACTAAGCAGTTTTCACAGCCTGAGAAAAAATTTGCCAATCGCAAATATTTGGAAGCGAGGTACCCCTTCCCACAGAAGGACACCAAAGGGTGGACAGATCCACCCGAAGTGGACCCCCCAGTATCTAGACTAGCAGCACAGACCCTACTCTCACTGCCAGATAGCTCAACCCTCAGGGACGCCGCAGCCTGGCAAGTAGAACGCATGGCTTGTTCAGTTTTCGAAGCGGCAGGGGACTCCCTGGCCCCTGCGTTCTCTTCAGTTTGGGCGGCCAAGGCCATCCTGGCTTGGGCCAAAGAACTGCAAGATGGTCTTCAAGCTTCAAATCCCGGGCTTTAAGATCAAGCGGTTCAAATAGCAGTGGTAGCAGACTACATGCTTCATGCAGCCCTAGACTCAGCAAGAGGTCTAGCGGGGATAGCGGCAAACGCCATTACGATTCGGCGTATCCTCTGGCTGCGGGAATGGAAAGCGGATGCAGCCTCAAAGAAGTCCCTCACGCATCTTCCGTACCTAAGTGGAAGGTTTTTCGGCGAAAAGTTGGACACAATGATATCCAATGCCACTGGGGGTAAGAGTACTTCTCTCCCTCAACTGAAGCCTAAACGCACGTTTAAACGGCGTAACCAAACACGATTCCGATCCTTTCAGAATTCGGGCTGGTCCGTCTCGCGCCCAGCGCAAAATCGCAACCGCTCCCCACGCAGGGACAACCCACGGACGGCGCAGAGGCCGGACAGGACTTGGCAGTCGAAAGCAGGCCAAGCGAAACCCAAGGGAGGAAAACCTCAGAACTTCGCTTCATCATGACTCACGAACTCCGGAAGACATCCCACCAGTAGGCGGGCGACTTCTACTCTTTCAGCAAGTCTGGCTGCCTATTACAGAAGACAGGTGGGTCAGGGAAATAGTGTCTTCCGGATACAAGATAGCGTTCACTTCCACTCCACCGAACCGGTTCTTCCTCTCTGTTCTACCAACACCACCAGACAAGGCTCGTGCCTTCCACCAAGCGGTCTCCTCTCTCCTTCAAGCAGGAGTCGTAGTACCGGTTCCCGTGAACAAAAGATTCCGAGGGTTCTACTCCAATCTGTTTGTAGTTCCCAAGAAAGGAGGCAGCGTCCGGCCTATACTAGACCTAAAGCAGCTCAACAAATATGTACGGGTCCATCATTTTCGCATGGAGTTCCTCCGGTCCATCATAGCATCCATGGAACAGGGAGACTATCTCGCCTCCATAGATATACAGGACGCATATCTTCACATACCAATTGCTCCCGCCCATCAAAGGTTTCTTCGGTTCGTGATCAACCAGAACCACTACTAGTTAGTCGCTCTACCGTTCGGACTCGCCACGGCTCCAAGAACGTTTACCAAGGTCATGGCCGCCACCATGGACGTGCTGCACTCCAGAGGCATTCTAGTCATTCCGTACCTGGACGACCTTCTCATCAAGGCTCCCACCTTCATGGATTGCGAGGTCAGTGTCTCAATCACAATCGACACCCTGAGTCGCCTGGGCTGGTTAGTCAACCTACAAAAGTCATCGACTACCCCGAGTCAGTCTCTGACCTTCCTGGGAATGCTATTCAACACCTCCAGGGGTTTGGTGCTCCTCCCCAGGGACAAGACACTGGCTGTCCGCTTGGGAGTTCGCATACTCCTCCGCAATACTCCCCGATCTCTCCGGGTTACCATGAGAGTCCTCGGCAGGATGGCAGCAGCAATGGAGACGGTACCATTTGCCCAGTTTCAACTCAGGCCTCTTCAACTAGCCATCCTCAAGTCTTGGGGCAGGAATCCCTTCTCCCTTGACAGGGAGTTCCGGTTGACATCGTCAATCAGGAGGTCCCTACATTGGTGGCTCAAGCCAACTTCCCTTGCAAGAGGAAAACCTTTTCTCTTAGGTCAATGGAAGGTTCTGACCACCGATGCAAGCTTGACAGGTTGTGGTGCGGTGCACCTACATCACAGGCCGCAAGGCAAGTGGTCATCAGTGGAAGCATCCTTGCCCATCAATATTCTGGAAATCCGAGCCATCTCCCTGGCACTGAGAGCCTTTCATCACTTGCTGGCTGCCTCTCACATACGGATACAGTCGGACAATGCCACGGCGGTGGCATATGTGAATCACCAAGGCGGGACCCGCAGTGCCCAGGTGATGAGAGAAGTGGCACATATCCTCCACTGGGCGGAAGACACAAGGTCAGTACTCTCTGCGGTCCACATTCCGGGTGTGGAAAACTGGGAAGCCGACTTCCTCAGCAGGCAAGGAATGGATTCGGGGGAGTGGTCTCTCCACCCTGAGATTTTTCACCAGATCTGCCAGCGCTGGGGGACCCCAGATGTGGACCTAATGGCATCCCATCTCAACGCCAAGGTCTCCAATTTCATGGCCAGGACACACGACCCGCGGTCGCTCAGAGCGGATGCCCTGGTTCAGGACTGGACCCAGTTCCAGCTCCTGTACATTTTTCCACCTCTCCCCCTGATCTCCAGAGTCGTGAGGAAGATCAAAAAAGAGGGAGTTCCAACCATCCTAATCGTGCCGGAATGGCCCAGACGTACATGGTACGCAGACATCGTACATCTTACGGTAGACGCCCCCTGGCGTCTCCCCGACCTTCTGTCACAAGGTCCGTTCTACCATCCGAATTTAGGGGCTCTAAATTTGACGGCATGGCCCTTGAAACCTGGGTATTAACCCAGGCAGGGTTCTCACCGGAAGTTATTACGACCATGATCAGGGCAAGGAAGCCAGCCTCCGCCAAGATGTATTATCGCACCTGGAGAGCTTTCTTTTCCTGGTGGGAATCTCGCAGACAGGTCCCACTCCCTTATTCCCTCCCGAACATACTAGGCTTCCTTCAGTCGGTCTAGATGCCAGTCTATCCCTCGGCTCGCTTAAGTTCTTTTTCAAAAGCGTATTGCTAACAAGCCGCAAGTGAGGACTTTTCTTCAGGGGGTTTCCCGATTGGTTCCCCCCTACAGACATCCACTGGAGACGTGGGACCTTAACTTGGTCCTGACAGCATCGCAGGCACCATCTTTCGAACCCCTTAAAGAAGTTCCACTCCGCATTCTGTCACAGAAAGTGGTTTTTCTAGTGGCAATCACCTCGCTACGCAGGGTGTCTGAATTGTCAGCACTTTCCTGCAGATGGCCTTTCCTAGCTTTTCACCAGGACAAGGTGGTTCTCCGTACAGTACCATCCTTCCTTCCGAAGGTTGTGTCCACCTTTCACCTCAATGAGGAAATCTCACTGCCATCCCTTTGCCCGGTTCCGGTTCATAGAGTAGAGAAGGCTCTGCATACGCTTGACCTCGTCAGGGCATTGCGTGTTTACGTGTCTAGGACTGCACCCTTCCGGAAGTCCGATTCTCTTTTTATTCTTCCGGAAGGTGTTCGCAAGGGTCTGCCGGCTTCCAAAGCTACTCTTGCCAGGTGGATCAGGTCCACGATACAGGATGCCTACCGCCTTAACAATTCTCCTCTTCTGGCCGGTATCACGGCACACTCTACACGGGTGGTAGGGGCTTCCTGGGCCATTCGGCACCAGGCTTCTGCTCAACAAGTGTGCAAGGCGGCCACTTGGACTAGCCTACACACATTTACAAAACACTACAGTGTTCATACCCAGTCCTCAGCGGACGCGAGCCTGGGTAGATGGGTTCTGCATGCGGCAGTGTCCCAAATTTAGGGACCTGCTAGCACAATATTTGTCCATTGCTTCCCACCCAGGGACTGCTTTGGGATGTCCCATGGTTCTGTGTCCCCCAATGAGGTGACAGAGTAAAGGAGATTTTTGTGTACTCACAGTAAAATCTCTTTCTCTTAGCCTCTAATTGGGGGACACAGCTCCCACCCTGTTGCCCTTACGGGCCGTTGTTACGGTTGAGTTCTCATATTGTTCTTTGAGCTCGTACATAGTAGCCTTCTTACAGGCATGGTTATGTTGTTTTTTTCCGTTATGTTCCTCCTAATGCTTTTGCACAAAACTGGAGAAGGCTGACGCCGTCCAAGGGTGTATACTGCAGAGGAGGAGCCAAAGTTAATCTTTTTCAGATTATGCATAGTGTCGCCTCCTAATGGACAGCAGCATAACACCCATGGTTCTGTGTCCCCCAATTAGAGGCTAGGAGAAAGAGATTTTACGGTGAGTACACAAAAATCTCTTTTTTTCATATATGGGGATTTTATAAATGCAGAAACATTGTTGAACCACTGGTAGATATAACGAGTGGACCAAAAAATATTATGGCCTGAGTTGCATAAAATATTGATCGCTGGCTCCGATAGCAGAGGGCAGCGAGTCACCAGTGGAGTCAAAAATTCTTTCAACATAGTAAAGTGTAGAAAAGCAAAGGAGGGAACCCCAAACCTATTCTTAAGATGAGAAAAAGATACAAATTCATGACCATCAAAGATGTAATTTAATTTAGAAATACCCCAGTCAGCCTATGTAGAATGCAAATCGAATGAATAAACAGAGGCCAGAAAAGAGAGAGGAAGCCTCAACAGGAGTTGAATCCTAGAAAAACCACTCTTAAATTTAAAAAACTTCCTCCAAGCCACAATAGCAGCCATAAAAATTGGATGATTAGACTGAGATAAATGCTTAGATGTCAATAGATTCAAAGAAGAGAACAAAGAGGGGAATTTTTATTAAAATAAAATTCCAAGTCCGCTCATGAAGCTTTATGGCCAGTTGACCACCAACATAGACTTTGCTTAATAAGATTAGAGTAATAATAAGCTGAGATGTTAGGCAGTCTCATACCTCCACGTAACTTATGTTTGTATAACTGATTCGAAGCAATACGGGCCTTTTTTTTTCCCCAAATAAATAAATTAAGGCGTGTCTGCATACTAGTTAAATAAGAAGTGGAAATAAGCAGGGGAAGGGATCTGAAAACATGGAGGATTTTGGGAAGGAATATTGATTTGGCTACTAAACATTTTCCCCACCAGGATAATTCTTTGTCCGCGTAAAAATTAAGGCCTTTAGAAATGGAGGCAATTAGGGAATCTAGGTTAGTGGAAATCAGAGATCCAAGGTTTCTAGAAAACCGCAGACCTAAATAAACAATTTCCCTCTCCGCCCAACCCCAAGAAGAGACAGCCTTTATACTCCTGATTTGAGAATTGGTGAGATTAATTTGGAAAATTTTGGATTTGGACTCATTAATCTTAAAATAGGAAAGGGAGGAAAATTTTTGAAGAAGGGATTGTAAATGTGAAATAGAGGAGCAGGGATTAGTGAGAGACAGGAGGACATCATCAGCATATAGACTGATCTTAAACTCCTGACGATCTGTTCGAACACCCTCTATGGAGGAATGATCTCTGATTAATTGGGCTAGCGGTTCTATTGCAAGGACAAAAAGCAATGGAGAGAGGGGACAACCCTGCCGGGTACCCTTAGAAATTGGAAATGGGGAGGAAAAGTGATTATTAACTTAAATTTTTGCTTGAGGGTCAGAATATAAGGCCATAATTTTGGTGATAAAGTCTAAATTAAATCCAAATTTTAGTAGGGAGCATCGGAGAAAGGTCCAATTCAAGCGATCAAATGCTTTTTCTGCATCTAATGAAATTAGAGCAGAAGGAAGTTTTTGGGAATTGATTAACTTTATAATATTTATCAGCCGTCTGGTCCCTTCAATGGATTGCCGAAGTTTGATAAAGCCAATTTGGTCCGTGGAAATTAATTTAGGCAGTATAATATTAAGACGATTAGCTAAAACTTTAGAATAAATTTTGAGGTCCGTATTTATTAATGAAATGGGACGATAATTAAGAATTTGATCAGGATTAGTATTGGGTTTGGGAATAAGTACGATTGTAGCATCTAAATTTTCTCTAGGGAAGGAACCAACGGACGCAGCGGCATTAAATGTTTAGTTAAATGGGGGACAAGAATGTCGCGGAAAGACTTATAATAATTGTTGCTATAGCCATCCGGACCAGGGGCTTTATATGACTTTAATTGACTAATGGTGTCACCAATCTCTTCAGCAGTAAAAGGAGCAGATAAAAAAATCTGCGTCCACAGAGTGGAGATTTGGAAGGTTAACCGAAGATAAAAAAATTATTAATAGAGTCCGCATCTGGAGCGGGAAGAGAGGGATCAGACCTCAAATTATACAGTTGATTGAAATATTTCGCAATTTAATTTGCAATGTCCTGTGGGTGGGTGAGGGATAATCCCTTAGGAGAAATAATTTTGTCAATGCAGTTGCGTACTCTAAGCTTCTTTATTCGATTAAACATAAAACGGGTGGGTTTATTAAGGGACATGTAATAATGAAATTTTGATTGCTTTACTGCCGAATCATAGAAGGAAAAAATTGTGGCCCTTAATTCATTTCGAAGACGGGATAAATCAGCTAGAGATGTGGAGCTAGAGGGTGGAGTCTTAGATAAGGACAATTCCAACTCTTTCTCC
The DNA here is from genome assembly GCF_039654945.1 of Dendrobates tinctorius. Classification (NCBI taxonomy): domain Eukaryota; kingdom Metazoa; phylum Chordata; class Amphibia; order Anura; family Dendrobatidae; genus Dendrobates; species Dendrobates tinctorius. The sequence continues at coordinate 18,363,573 of NW_027361932.1, read as the reverse complement.
TTAATCAAAGCCTGCAAATTTTTAATTTTTTGATGGTTAAAATTTTTTATACGGGAGGAAATACGAATAAGAGTGCCTCGGATAACCGCCTTGTGAGCATTCCACTGGAGGAATGGTTTTGAAGGATCAAATATATTTTCTGAAAAATAAAAATTGAGAGATTTAGATATTTCCTCATGGTAAGTAGGATTTTTAAAAATAGAAGCATTACACTTCCACAACTGCTGATTATTAACAGAGTGCCCCTCAACCAACTTGGCAATAACAGGAGCATGATCTGAAATAGATTTATTTGCAATTGAAACTGAGGAAAATCTAGGGAGAGAAAATACGTCTGACAAAATGAGGTCAATACGAGAGGCAGATAAATGAGAGTCAGAAAAAAAATGTATATTCCTTTGAGGTGTAATTGAGACAACGAAAAAAGTCAAAAAATTCATTAGTGAAAAGCCAATTATTTAAAGAAGGGAAATTAAGTCTACTGGAAGAAGAGGCATCAAGCGTATTATCGGGTACCAAGTTAAAATCACCTAAGAGTAAAAGAATGCCCTCTTTAGCGGTTCAAGTTTTTTTAGTAATTTGTTCAAAAACCTAACTTGACCTTTAGTAGGAGCGTAGATATTGACAATGGTATAAATTTGGGAGTCTATAGAACAGACAAGGACATGAAAATGACCGTTCACATCAACCAATATCTCCAGCAGTTCGAACGACAAGGAGTCCCTGACTAGGGTCATGACACCTGCCTTTTTAGAGGGACCCGAGGCCTCAAAAACATGAGGGTAATTTTTTAGGGAAAACGTGGGATGATTATTAATTTTAAATTTAGTCTCCTGGAGGCACACGACATCTGCTGCAGATTTATTAATTTCTCTCTGAAAGGAAAAACGCCTATTTGGACTATTAAGACCCTTAGCGTTATAAGTAACTAATGTAAGTACCATAAAAAAAGAGAAAAATTGGGCGTTAAAAAACGCACCAGCTGGAAAGTGTCAAAAAAAGAAAACACTACAAAACTAAATAACCAAAGAATAAGTACAAACTTAAAATTGTACAGTGTTAGAACCCTAAGAGGGAAACCACAGAAAATGGTTCTCCTACTTGCGCCGGGGGAAAAGTCCGTGCAGCGCAAGGCTAAGGAAACCCTCATTAACACCTATATCAAATAGACAAATATACAAGCTAAACACAATATTAAATCATTTAATATCAGATAACCCATAGACACACATCACAATAGGCTCAGGAGACATGTCCTGGACCAGCAGAAACTGTAGTAACAGATGACAAGACACCCTGAGATTTCAGAAATTGGAACCCCTCGTCAGGTGAAAGAAAAGTTGCATTCTTCCCTTTGTAATTAAAAGAGAGGCGTGGAGGAAAGCCCCACTTATAAGGAAGGCCTCGCTCCCGCAACACGGATGTCAGTGATCGAAAGTGTTTCCGACCTTCTATAGTTGCTTTAGATAGATCAGAAAACAACTTTAGATGGTGATATGGTTCCGGGAAGCCTCCATTAATTCTGACAAAATTCTGAATTTTCTCTTATGTGGTAGAAATGAATTTTCATAATTACATCCCTGGGTAAGTCTTTAGGGATGGAAGGAGGCTTAGGAAGACGATGGATACGATCAATGATAACATCCGTATCCGAAAGATTGGGAATCATCCTCCTAAAAACTCCCTTAACATAGTCAGAAAGCTTGACGAGTGAAATATCTTCCGATATACCCCTGATTTTAATATTGTTGCGGCGGGAGCGGTCCTTCAGATGCGCCAATTTAAGTCGCAACTGGTGTATCTCAGACTTAGACTCCGAATGGTGTTTTAGAGATACCGTTTGTGATTTTTCCAATTCCCCCAATCTAGACTCATGGTTATCCAACCGAGCAGTAGAGTTTTCAAGAGTGTCTTGAAAAAGCTTTGTTTGGTTAGCCATGTCGATACACATCCTGGCACTAAGTTTTTCAACTAATGTGTTCATATATGCCTCAAGGGTTGTAGCACCAGGGAAGGCCCCGGACAACTCCTCAGGTTTCGGCCAGGATTTTTTTGGAGTAGGGTTGGGGAAGAAGAACTACAATCCTCCCCCGAGGAATTGGCACTGGAAGACCGCGTACTCCCCCCACCCGAGGGACCCTTCCTCTTTGAAGAGGAAGAAAGATCCATTGTCTCAGTATGAGAATTTGAGGAAGGAAGATCTCCACTTAACGTTGTCAAACAAGCACCATGTGTGGACAACGAGAGAGACACATTGTCGGTAGAAAGCTGCGAACAGTCTCTGTCAATGGGAGAACGGGACTTAAGCGGACTCAATAGATTAAACGTGTCCCTGGAAGAACCACGAGGAGATTTGGGTTCTTTATTTTGCTTTTGTCCTCTAGAGACACCTGTAGTTTTAGCCATAGGTAATTTTGAGTTGAAATGACTCATTTTGCCAAGTGATATAACCAAGAACTGAGAAGGAGTAGAATAGTAACTTTATATTAAATAAATTAAACCGGGAGATAATGTCACAGAAGTGTATAGGGTTGTGTTATTTTGAGGTGACCGGCTAGGGACCACCGCTACCCAACGTCAATTTTTACTAAAATTTCTTTATTTATTTATTATTTTAGTTATTTTTTTGTATTTTATTATGTTTTATTTATTATTTCTAATATTATTGTTTCTTCTGTTTCCTCTCTCCCCTCTCCCTCCAATTTATATATTAAATATTATAATTATACTTTATAAACTTAATTTAGTTTTAAATAATTAATATTAATTATATAGTATATTTGTTATTTATATATTAAATGAGCAACAATCCCCTATACCAATCATTATGATGAAGTATGTGTATACACTTTTCAATGCAAGAACAGCAAATAACGCAACATCAAATATTGAGTTCAAACCCACCAAGAAAATGGCCGCCCCCAGCAGCTGCGACACTAGACCCACCAAAAAAATGGCCGCTACCATAGGCGGCGACTGCATTCCCCCACGGCTTCCAGACAGGCTGCAATCAACGGCGATGTCACAGGCAGAGGTGAGGAAGTCTGTGGAGCAGGAGTATACAGCGATCCGTGCCTGTCACAGCCAGACACGTCAAGACAAGGCAACTGGGGATCTCCACTTCATTCAGAAGAAGACCCTGGTCCAGCGATGATGTCACAGGAGGAGGAGCAGCCGGAGTATAGGGGAACAGGGCGAGCTGACACAGGAACTTCTCGGGCAATGTGCCCTGGTAAAACAAATTCAAAAAAAGATCCAAAGCCCCCCGGTCCATCAGGGGCAACCCCATAAAAGGGGATAGATACATTTTTATTCAATTTTGAGCCCAGAAAAAAACCGCATAAAGCGGTGACGTCACTGGGAGGGAGGGAGGGAGGCGGCACCTGCAGCAGTCCCAATCCAAATCTTCACCAGCGATGTGCCCAGGCAAAATAAAGTTAAAAGGGGGCGCAAACCCCCCCGGTTAGACAGGGGCAGACCTATAGAAGGTCACAGGGGGGGGGGTTCCAATGTATTTTGTGACGCCACCCGAATAGCGTTGACGTCACTGGCAGAGGAGGAGGATCCGCAGCGCAGCAGAGCCCAGCGGTCTGTGGGGGGAACTTCAACAGCAGTGTGTCCAATGAAAACACACACAAAAGAGATCCCCGACCCCCGGTCCACAAGGGGCAGCCCCAAAAAAGAGTTAAAACCAGTCTAGTTCAAATTTGATCACAGGAAAAAAACCGCTTATAGCGGTGACGTCACTGAGAGGGAGGGAGATGGCACCTGCAGTGGTCTCAGTCCAAGTCTTCACCTGCGATGTGCCCAGGCTAAACAAAATTAAAAGGGCGAAAACCCCCCGGTTGGGTAGGGGCACACACACAGAAGGTCCCAGAAGGTGTTTTGATATGTTTTATGATACCCACCGATTAGCGGTGACGTCACTGGAAGGCAGAAGATGGCGCCCAGAGAAATTTCTGACAGGATCTTCACCCCTGCTGTGCCAGGGTATAACACAGTCAAAAGGGGACTAAAACCGCCTGGTTGAACAGGGGTACATCCAGAGAGGGTCCAAGAGGAAATCTTACAATAAATTGGCGCAATATCAAAATGACAAAAATGTCACTGAAAATTGATAAAAGCTGCAAAAGTCAAAAAAAATTGTGGGAAAATGAATATAAATCCACACCAATGTGATGAAAGGTGAAAAATAAAATGTTTATAAAGAAAAAAGGCAGCCTTTGAGTCTTTTTTTTACCTCAGACAGGATCTCTCACAGTGACACGGCATCAACCGACGCCATTTTAGCAGGCTGCAGTCTTCGCCACAGGATAAAATGTAATAGGTATGACCGATTTTGACATGAAACATCTTAAAACGTGCCAAACAACTTGCTTAATAAAAATAAGTATGAATGAGCGAAAATTTAGAAATATAGTTGCGTAGTCAGTAGCTGTAGAGGGTTACCTCAGGAGCACGCACGCAGTGTGACTTACATCACCTGCGCCTAGGCCACGCCCCCTAAATCAGTGCTTCCCACACTCCAGCCCTCACGGCCCCCACAGGTCACGTTTTTAGGATTTCCTTAGTATAGCACAGATGAGAGAATTCCTGATGCCATGATGAAACGTTCACCACCTGTGAAATACTAGGGAAATCCTGAGAACATTAGAATGGAGTTTGGGAAACACTGGCTTAACCCCTTTTACGATCTATGACTTATAGGTACATCACAGGTCGTCTTCCTACCTTTGATGCGGGCTCTGAGCCCACATCTTTCCCAGCATATGACAGCTGATTTGATCAGCTGTCATGTGCAAATGACAGCCGCGGGTGGAATCGAAATCCAGCATATTAAATGCAGCTGTCAATCTCTGACAGCAGCATTTAAGATGCACTTACAGGAAGCCTGTCACAAACCCCACCCATCAGCGCCCCTGTCACATGATTGCTGGTTGGCATGACAGCTGGGGGTCTACAGAAGCAGATCTCCTATGGATACCAGACCGTGGCCAGCGTTCATACACACTGTCAAAATTGTTGATACCCCTCGTTTAATGACAGAAAAGCCCACAATGTTCACAAAAATAATTTGAATCTGACAAAAGTAATAATCAAAAATCTATGACAATGAACAAATGAAAGTCAGACATTGCTTTTCAACCATGCCTCCACAGAATTAAAAAAAAAAATAACTCATAAAATAGGCCTGGACAGAAATGATGGTACTCTTAACTTAATATTTTGATGCACAACAATTTGACAGTTACAAGAATTGTTTGATTGCCTCAATGAGACTTCTGCACCTCTTGACAGGTATTTTGACCCACCCCCAAGAGCAAACTGCTCCAGTTGTCTTGTGTTTGAAGGTTGCCTTTTCCAGATGGCATGTTTCAGCTCTTTCCAAAGATGCTCAATAGGATTTAGGTCAGGGCTCATAGAAGGCCACTTCAGAATAGGCCAATGTTTTCCTCTTAGCCATTCTAGGGTGTTTTTAGCTATTTGTTTTGGTTCATTATCTTGTCACAAGACCCATGACCTGCGACTAAGACCAAGCTTTCTGACACTGGGCAGCACATTTCTCTCTAGAATCCCTTGAGAGTCTTGAGATTTCATTGTACCCTTCACAGATTCTAGACACCCAGTGCCAGATGCAGCAAAGCAGCCCCAGAACATAACAGAGCCTCCTCCATGTTTCACAATAGGGACAGTGTTCTTTTCTTGATGTGCTTCAGTTTTCCGTCTGTGAACATAGAGTTGATGTGCCTTGCCAAAAAGTTCCATTTTTGTCTCATCTGTCCATAGGACATTCTCCCAGAAGCTTTGTGGCTTGTCAACATGTAGCTTGGTAAATTCCAGTCTGGCTTTTTTATTTTATTTTATTCTTTTCAACAATGGTGTCCTCCTTGGTCGTCTCCCATGAAGTCCACTTTGGCTCATACAACGACGGATGGTGCGATCTGACACTGATGTGGCTTGAGAGCTTGAAGTTCACCTTTATTCTGTTTAGATGTTTTTCTGGGTTCTTTTGTTACCATTCGTATGATCCGTCCCTTTGATTTGTCATCAATTTTCCTCCTGTGGCCACGTCCAGGGAGGTGGAATACAGTGCCATGGAGCTTAAATTTCTGAGTAATATGTGCAACTGTAGTCACAGGAACATGAAGCTGCTTGGAGATGGTCTTATAACTTTTACATGTTTGTCAATAATTTTCTTTCTAACCTCTTGAGACAACTCTTTCCTTCGCTTCCTCTGGTCCATGTTGACCAGCACAGTGAGTAATATTTAAAAAATATTAAATTTAAAAGTTTGAATCAACCCCTTTTGCCCCATTCAAAATAAAACAGTAATTAAAAAATTCACTTTGTATCGCTTTGTTCATAAACACCCGACTTATCAAGATATAAACTAAATCAGATCAGTAAACGCTGTAATGAGAAAAAAAAAGTAAAAACATCAGAATTAGGTTTTTTGGTCACTGCAACATTGCAGTAACATGCAAAATAATGGGCGATCAAAACATCGTATCTACGCCTAAATGGTATCAATAAAAACGTCAGCTCAGCGTGCGCAAAATAAGCCCTAACCACAATTATTTTTCACCACGTATATAAAAAGAACATATATATGTTTAGTATCTGCAAACTTGTAATGACCTGGAGAATCATATTGCCAGGTCAGTTTTAGAATCTAGTGAACATGGGGGGGAAAAAAAAAAATTGTGGATTTACAGGTTTTTTTTCACCGCACTTAGAATTTTTTTCCCGTTTTCCAGTACACTATATGATAAAATCAATGGTGTCATTAAAAAGAACAACTCGTCTTGCAAAAAATCAAGCCCTGACATGGCCCTATTGACGGAAAAAAAAGTTATGGCTCTGGGAAGAAGGGGAGCAAAAAAACGACAACGCAAGAATAGAAAATCCCAACATCGTTAAGAGGTTTTGTCAGCACATGATTACTGCTCAAGCTAAGTTTTCCCTCAATCTACACCCACTTATTTGATTGACAGCTCCAAAGAAGGGCAGAAAGAGGAAAACCAAGCAGTTCGGCAGGTGTATATAAATTATTGCCCACGCCATGATGTACTGAGTACCTGTGCTTGGTTTGAACAGTCAGTCTGTCCAGACTGAGTCCCTTTAAGTGCCAGAGGTTGCTAGACACTTGGTTGCCATGACAACTGCAGTATGTCGCCTTTTTTTGAAGCTCTGAATGAATGTTGAAGGAAAATATACTCAGATCTTGTGACTTTCATGGATGCAAACACTGTGGAAACCAATTTAAACACATTCCATTTATCTTCCCTTCAAATACCAGTTTTGCTTTCTGACATAATTCCCATTCGATCATTTGATTTTAATGAGTAATTTTTAAGTTTGTAAAGTATCGCCTATTCATGGGATGGGGATAACTTCCCAATCACTGGAGGTCTGACTGATGGGACCCTCAGTGACACTGAGAACTGGGACTCTGAAGAGTGAATGTGCAGTGTGAATGAAGCGGTAGTCGGTCATGCGCACATCTGCTCCATTCATTCTTAGACCGGGGTCACACTTGCGAGAAACTCGCATGAGTCTTGCATCTCAATACCCGGCACTTGGGACCAGAGTGTGCAGCTGCATAGAAATACATGCAGCCGCACACTCCGGTCCCAACTGCCGGCAGTAGTGCCGGGTATTGAGAAGTGAGACTTGTGCAAGTTTCTCACAAGTATCTCGCAAGGCCGAGGGCCTTAGCGAAGTGTCTTGAGGAAGACCGGGCTGCAGGTACCTGCATTGAGCCGGGTTCGGAACTGCCGAGGCTACGTCCAATGTTCCCCGGGGGAAGGAATAGGGGATTGGACAGGTTCCATGGCCCGGGAGGAGGGGTAGTGTTTAAACCGGAAGCAGAACTGAAAGCGCGCAAAGCGGCAGTTAGTTTCCCACCATCAGGGAGAGTGCAGCCGGGTGAGTAGCGTGCTCCACATCCAGCACAGAGGAGCCGAGATATGCCGCGACCAGGCTTACCCACGCTTCAGCGGGATTATCACTGAAAAGAGCGCCGTGCGCCCGGATAAACGTCGGGCAGCGCTCGTACGGAGAAGTGTGGGCCGGCTACAGGACACTGAGGTGCAGTTCCCTCTTCCTACCAGTGTGCATCAGCCCACGCTTGTTACAGAGACCCCTGCGGTTTCCCTCACTTTGTTTGCTCAGGCTTATGGACTAGGGGCTCAGGGAGTAAAACTGGATTCCGCCCGCTGCCACCAGAAGTTGGACCGTTGCCAAAGGACCCCATCTGAGGACACCACGCCGGCTGTTGCTGACACCACAACCCCTATCGGACTGTATATCCAGCGGAAGTCATGATAAGGGTTTTTAAACCTCAGACTGTCGCACCAGTTCAATACTGTTCCTTTGTTTACTGTCTATTAACTCCCTGTTATACCGCTTTGCTCTGCAATCCCTGCATACTGCATCACAGCACCTGCTTACAAAAGCGCAGGAGATGGCCATTGACAGTGCTCACCATTGACAATGCACAGCTGGTCTTCAGCACTCCCTTAAGGGCCCTTTACACATAACGATATCGCTAGCGATATCGCTAAAGCGTCACCGATTTTATGACGCAGCAGCGATATCACTAGCGATCTCGCTACATGTGACTCTCATGTTATGATGAGTCACCGAAGGAGGAAAAAACAAAATACCAGCTAAGTCCAGAAAAACCAGAGAGGTTGGCAGCTATCGGATTGCAGACCCCTGAACCTATCCACAACAACTAGCAGTAGCTGTGGGGGTTTCCTACGGTGCCCTAGACCCCTCGATCACAGCCGGAGAACTATATAGCCTAAAGACAGAAAGGGGAAAAACTAAACTGCCCCAGAGCAGACCCCAAAGTAATAGGCAGCCCCCAACATATAATGACGGTGAAGCAAGATGAAAACACTAACACAGATAGAAAGATAGGTTGAGCAAATGATGGGGCCCAAGCTAACTACATAGGACAGGATAGGAAAGCTGCTGTCTGCCATCCGCAAAAACCCTATCAAAATGAGCCAACCGACTGATAGGAAAAACAGGCCCTGAAGTCGCTAGGCTTCAAAAGACTATATCAGCACTCAGGTATATTCTGAAGACAGAGCAAAATATCAACAGATCAGAGACAAAAATGGAGTTCAGCTCACCCCCAGCCGGGGATGGCAGAACTCCCAAAAAACAAGGCAAAACAAAAACAAAACTGAAGAGTACAAAGAAGAGCAGAAAAACTTAGCTTTGAGATGCAGGAATCAGACTGGTCTCCAAGAATCCAGCAGGAAACTCACCAGCCAGGAAGAAGGGCGTCGGCAGCCTTATATCCAGTCCTCAATTCCAGCCACCCAGTCATCATCTAGCTGCCCAGATGTTTGGTGAAGGAAGGTAGTGAGGCTGATTACCAGAGGAGGGAGTTCATCAGACCTCAATGGTGAAGGGAAAAATGAACTCACAACAGTACCTCCCCCTTGAGGAGGGGTCACCGAACCCTCATCCATGCCACCAGGGCGATCCGCGTGAGCCCGATGAAAGGCATGCACCAATCTTTCGGCATGAATATCAGAGGCAGAGACCCAGGAATTATCCTCCTGACCATAACCCTTCCACTTAACCAAATACTGGAGTCTCCGTCTAGCCAGACAGGAATCCAGTATCTTCTCTACCTCATATTCCATGTTACCTTCAACCAATATAGGGTCAGGAGGTGCCACCACAGGAACTACTGGTTCAACAAACCTCTTCAACAAGGACTTATGAAACACATTATGAATTTTAAATGTGACAGGAAGAGCCAACCGAAAAGAGACCGGATTAATAATCTCCAAAATCTTGTAAGGTCCAATAAATCTAGGCTTAAACTTAGGAGAAGCCACCTTCATAGCGATATTTTTTGATGACAACCAAACCATATCACCCACCTTAAACTGGGGACCAACGGTCCTACGCCGGTTGGAAAACCGCTGGGCCTTTTCCTGGGAGAGAGACAACTTATCCACTACTTGGTCCCAGATCTGGTGCATTCTCTCCACCACAGTGTCAACACCTGGGCAGGCAGAAGGCTCCACCTGCCCTGAAGAAAATCGAGGGTGAAAACCAAAGTTACAAAAAAAAGGTGACATCAAAGTGGCAGAACTAGCTCTATTATTTAAAGCAAATTCGGCCAAGGGCAAAAATGAAACCCAATCATCCTGATCGGCAGAAATAAAACATCTCAAATACGACTCCAAAGTCTGGTTTGTTCTCTCCGTCTGCCCATTGGTCTGAGGGTGAAACGCAGAGAAGGACAACTGAATTCCCAGCTTGGAACAGAAAGTCCTCCAAAATCTAGACACAAACTGAACTCCTCTGTCAGATACAATGTTCTCAGGAATCCCGTGCAAGCGAACCACCTGTTGCAAAAACAAGGGCACCAACTCAGAGGAAGATGGCAACTTAGGGATTGGTACAAGATGGACCATCTTAGAGAATCTATCACAAATCACCCAAATAACAGTCATTCTCTGAGAGACAGGCATATCAGAGATAAAATCCATTGAAATATGGGTCCATGGCCTCCTGGGCACCGGCAATGGCATCAACAAGCCACTAGAGCGAGAACAAGGTTTAGACCGGGAGCAAGTCCCACAGGACTGCACAAAATTCCTGACATCATGAGACAAGGCGGGCCACCAAAAAGACTGACTCACCAGATCTCTAGTACCAAAAATACCTGGATGACAAGCCAATGCAGAGCAATGAACTTCAGACATCACTCTCTTCCCCCACTGGTCAGGAACATACAACTTTCCACTGGGACAACGCTCAGGATTGTCCTCCTGAAACTATTCCAGAGCACGTCTCAAATCGGGCGAGATGGCAGAAAGAACTACCCCCTCGCCTAAGATGGTAGCAGGCTTAGTCACAACAGGAGAATCAGCAAGGAAACTCCTAGAGAGGGCGTCTGCCTTGACATTCTTAGTGCCTGGAAGAAAAGAGACCACAAAATCAAAACGTGTGAAAAACAAGCCTGTCTAGGATTCAAGCGCTTGGCCGACTCCAGGTAAATCAAATTCTTGTGGTCAGTAAGGACCACGACTTGGTGTTTGGCTCCCTCCAACCAATGTCTCCACTCCTCAAATGCCCATTTCATGGCCAACAGTTCCCGATTCCCCACATCATAGTTACGTTCGGATGGGGAGAACTTTCGGGAAAAGAAAGCACAAGGATTCATTTTAGATGTCACAGGATCTTTTTGGGACAACACCGCTCCTGCAACAATCTCAGAAGCGTCCACCTCCACCTGAAACGGGAGTGAGACATCAGGTTGCCGCAAAACCGGAGCAGAAGTGAATCTTCGCTTCAGCTCCTGAAAGGAAGAAACAGCCTCCGGAGACCAATTCAGCACATCAGCACCCTTCCTAGTCAAATCCGTCAATGGCTTGGCAATACCAGAAAAATTAGCTATAAATTAGCAAAACCCAAAAACCTCTGGAGGGCCTTCAAAAAAAGTGGGCTGAACCCAATCATAAATGGCCTGTACCTTGGCCGGGTCCATTTCAATAGTTGACGGAGACAAAATAAATCCAAAAAATGAAATCCTTTGTACCCCAAAAAGGCATTTCGATCCCTTGACATACAGGGAATTCTCCCTCAAAGTCCGGAACACAGTCCGAACATGTTCCACATGAGAGTCCCAATTCTTGGAGAAGATCAAAATATCATCCAGATAGATAATCAAAAATTTATCCACAAAGTCTCGGAATATATCGTTCATGAAGCACTGGAAGACAGAAGGGGCATTAGTGAGCCCAAAAGGCATCACCAGGTACTCAAAATGTCCCTCCGGAGTATTAAACGCCGTCTTCCATTCATCCCCATGCTTAATGCGAATAAGATTATACGCCCCCCTGAGGTCAAGCTTGGTAAACCAGCAAGCACTTTTAACTCTGGAGAATATATCAGAAATCAGGGGTAACGGGTACTGATATTTAACAGTAATTTTGTTGAGGGCACGATAGTCAATACAAGGCCTTAATGAACCATCCTTTTTAGCCACGAAAAAAAAACCAGCACCTAAGGGTGAAGAGGATGGTCTAATATGACCCTTCTCCAATGCCTCCTTAATATAGGATCACATAGCCTCGTGCTCGGGTACAGATAAATTGAAAAGCCGACCCTTGGGGAATTTACACCCCGGGTTCAGCTCAATTGCACAGTCATAACTCCTATGAGGAGGCAAAGACGCAGACTCATTCTCATTAAATACATCATAAAAGTCAGCCAAATAGTCAGGAACATCATGCGACTGGGGAGAGGTGGAGAAAACAGGAGCATCACAAAGGGCACACCGACAACCCCAACTCACCACAGACAAAGATTTCCAATCCAGAACTGGATTATGGATTTGCAATCAGGGAAACCCCAGAACAATGGTATCATGCAAATTATGCAACACCAAAAATCTGCAATTTTCTTGATGGTCTGGGGCGACCTGCATTACCACCTGGGTCCAAAACTGAGGTTTATTCTTCGCCAAAGGAGTAGCATCAATACCCCTCAAAGGGATAGGCGTCCGCAGAGGTGTCATCGGAAATCCACAACGTTTAGCAAAATCCAAGTCCATCAGGTTCAGAGCTGCTCCTGAATCCACAAAAGCCTTGGCGGAAAATGTGGACAGGGAGCAGATCAGAGTAATTGCCAGAAGAAACTTAGGTTGAACACCACCCACAGAAAACGTGTGTGCACAACGTTTCTCTCGTTTAGGGCAGACAGAAATAATATGCGAGGCATCTCCACAAAAGAAACACAGCTTATTACGCCTTCTGAACTCCTGACGTTGCGCCCTAGACAAAACTCTATCACATTGCATAGGTTCAGACATTTGTTCGACAGGTGGCAACATCTCTCGTGTAGTTTTGCGTTCACGTAAACTCCGATCCACCTGAATGGCTAATGACATAGAATCGTCAAGACCAGAGGGAACAGGAAATCCCACCATAGTATCTTTTACAGTTTCTGACAAACCCTTCGGAAAGAGGGCTGCCAAGGCACCATCATTCCAGGTAGTAAGGACCGCCCACTTTCGGAATTTTTGACAGTACAACTCTGCCGAATCCCGACCCTGGCTTAATGCCAACAGGGTCTTTTTAGCCTGATCAATAGCATTAGGTTCATCATACAACAACCCCAAGGCTTGAAAAAATGCGGTCACATTATTCAGAATAGGATCATCAGGTTTCAAAGAAAACGCCCAATCCTGGGGATCGCCGTGCAGCAAAGAGATGACAATTTTAACCTGCTGCGCAGAGTTCCCCGACGAGTTAGGCTTCAAGGCAAAAAATAATTTACAATTATTCTTGGAATTCAAGAATTTAGACCGATCCCCCAAAAATACATCAGGAGTAGGAATCTTTGGTTCAGCAGCATGTGAATGAGCAAGATAGGCGGAAATTCCCCGCACTTCAGCAGCGAGCTGCTCCACATGATCAGATAATTGCTTCATCTCCATTGAGAGAAAAATTCCCCCTACGGCCTCAGAGATAGAGAGGAAAAAATATGCACACAAAAAAAAAAAAATTCTGACACTTTTTTTTTTTTTTTT